>NW_010238036.1:4628-8463 GCF_000690775.1 Eurypyga helias | reverse complement strand
AAACCATTCCATGATTCTATGAAGCTGTTGCGCATTTTCAGCTCTTCACCTTTACCATCCATGCCAACAAATGGCTGCTTGACCCTTCGTTTCATCGAGGAGCATCCTGCCCGCTGCTTGGGGACCACCTGCATTCCAAAGCAAGTCACCTGTCACTGCTTTCTCTCTGCTTCAGAAGACAGACTGGAACTTGTTATTCAAATTTCTAGGAATTTGAATAGGAATGACTAGGAATACTCAATGAATTGAAGTCATGATCTCTTAAAACAAAATTTGCCTTGCGTTTTTTCTATGTTTATAGTCTCCTTGATCCTTCCAAAATCAGTGTCGTCATGAGTAAAGAACTCCTCGTGCCTATAAGATGTTGTACAGTTGTTTCCAGACATTTCATACCTCCAGCGTTAAGAAGAGTCCTGAGAAAATGAAGGTTCCTGAATTCTGTGGACCCGAATCCCCCCTTAACCTGCACTGAGACAGCTCACAGATCAAATGTAGGGACAAGCCCTATACCTAGCCTGCTTAGGAGTGCTGGGACACTCTTCTAGTATTGGCTAAAAGGCTATTAGCTGGCATCTAAAAGTCTGATTATTTATAAACACATAAAGCTACCGGGCAGGTTCAGCTGCAAATTCAGTTGCGGTTAGAACACTGGAAGCTTCTAGATGGACATTTCTTTTATCCTTAAATATAAATAACAATTAAACATGAATAGTTGTAATTCTGCTATAAAATTTCAAAATTGCATAGGTCCATGCCACACACACACGTAAACATTTTGCCTTCTCTATCACTCACCCTGGAAGATGTCCATTTATTTACAAGGTAGAATCTGTAACAGACTCCTCTCAGCGTCCCTTGGCTTCTTCAATCCCAAATTCTCCCTGTCACTTGGGGGAAAAAACAGGTTTTAAGGAACATTTAGGAAAAAAATATCTATCATTTGGACAAAGTTTAAACATTTCACTAAGCCCAAGAACCAAAACATTTCTAAAGGGGTCACCAGATGGTATATCAACACCGATTACCTAAGGAAAACCTGTCGGTCCTCTGCAGTGAATTTAGATCCGTGGCTTCTGGTTGCTGACCCACAGGAATCCATGCACTTCTCTTAAAAAAACATAAATGAAAAGCTGAGCAGCACAGAGGCTGCACACCTCTACTGAACTGTGTTTCTGGCAAGAGACAGTCAGGCATCATCGGCCTGGACAAATGTGGGTTTTGGAAGCAAACTGCTTATGAGCTGCTGGGCCTCTCTTTTGTCTGTCTGTCCTCAAGATTGTCACACCAAATGTTGGTAACACCTGAGATTTTGGGAGAAAGCTCAAAGATACTGCGAAACAACCAAATAACCTACACCCCAGATGAAGGTAGAAAGGCACGTCTAGAGGTCTGATAAGAGGTGTAATTCCGTTCACACATTAACCATAATTAAATAAATAACTTGGTATTTGCGATAATAACCATCACTGAAATAGTTAATGTTTACTTGAAATTGCTGTCATTACATTTTACAGCTCTCACTTCTCCAGGATGAAAGGAAGTAATTCCCACGTTCGGGTTACCAAACCCTCTTACCAGCCCTCTGTTCGATGGTGCTTTGCACAGAGCACCTCAAGTGATGGAATCCTACATTCCCTAATCCAGTACTATGGCAGCAAGCGGCTGACGCTGAATTCCTATGCCCATGAGCCTATGGATTGTAGGAACAGGAAGAATTATTGACTTCCTTACACACAGTTTGCCTACTTGTTCCAAACAATCTTGTGGCGATTTCAGCTTCTCAAGCTTGTGTGCCTTTTTGGCCCAGCATACACCAGTGCTGTACCAGTAAAACTGGCTGTCGCTCAATGCGGTTTACAGTGACACACACCCATAAATGTAGAGGTGTTTTGTGCTAGAGTTGCATGGGGGCTTTCTCCTTAAAGCCTGGAGAAGTGCTACGAGCTTTGCCCTGTCCCCCTCGCGCCGCAACTCCTGTTTACCTCGGTTGCCTGTTTCAAGAGTTTTATGGGAGTCTCACATCCTTTTTTAGAAGTCTCCCACACAACCACTCATTATGTCTGTCTTCAAAGAATAATAATAAAAACGGGAGAACATTGCCACGCAGAACCGTTAGGGAGCTGGCAGGGGTGGATTGGGATTAAAAAGTGGGATTTCTTGGGTCTACAAAAGTGTGTTGAAAAAGGTTTAAGCTTTTCCTGAGGAAGACTTCTGTGTATGAAACAATTGCAATACAAATAAAATAAGCTACTTGGCATAGTAAGTGAAGAAAAGGAAAACCAGTGCCTTTCTATGATTGTATTTGTGCTGAGAAAGTCTCCCCTGTTACACAATATCCCCCCCACCCCGAGAATATTTTAAAATCATCTTTTGATCCATGGACTTCCATCTCCTCCACCTCTGCTCTTACAGGAGACAGACGTGGTCTCTGAGGAATGTTCCTGTTACAGGGGGATCCCTCACTTAGTACAAAACTGTTAAAAGTGTCCTTGATCTGCTGTCCTAACCAATTCCGCTCGTCGTCCCCAACGGAAATAGTGTTTCTCAGTTATAGTCAGGGTGTATGGCATTGTGGCTCTATATTCTTGGCAAGCACTGAGTTGGCAGCGCTAATTTACACAGGGAGTTGAGGATAATGGAATGTTGTTAGTGTTCTTGCGTATGGATGCAAATATAAGCAACTATAAAGGAACTGCTCTTGGAAGTCTCTCGTTACAGGTAGTAGTTACAGAGCTAAGATAATTACATGTGTTATGAGTATCAGCATCCTTTTCAATACAGCAACTTCCCGGTAAATTCAAGTCTCAACTCCTCACTGACAAGTGATTGCTCTCCACTTGCTAATGGCCACATATGTATCCCCCTCCCTTCAGAAAGGATCATTGTAATTGATCTTTGGTTTATCTCAATATCGTTTCTAATCTGGTTTCCAGCTAAATCATGACCAAAAGCAGTCCGTCAACACTTTCCTCAGGCGGCACTTGGGAAGAAGTTTTCTCCTCCTGCAAGTCAGTCTGTATGGAACTTGAGAGAATGGGACTCCACAGCCTCATGCATTTAAACTCCACTGACTGGGTTTTTCCTAAATGACTGTTTTCCATCAGAGATTGCTCTCACCTATGCAACGCCTGCATGGTGAATGTGTTGCACATATTTTTTCTTGTTTTGTTTGCTATGGCACCTAAAAGTGTTTGGCATTTTCTAGACCCTGTCCCTTCTCCAGAAAGCTGAGTACAGCTGGAGAAAGGTTGGTTTAACAACAGATTTGCTTTGTAAATCATTTGACTTTAGCAGCTCGTTTAAACATTCCTTTTTTGCACAGCCACAAGTATTTCCAAACCAGTCTGCCTTGCCTAAGGCTGCACCCAGCCTACACTGCTGTGCTAAAAAGTAATTAACCCTGCTCTGCAGCTGACACCCTTTGGCACAGTGTGTTGGGTTTGTGCGGTGAGGTTTTGGTAGCGGGGGGCTACAGGGATGGATTCTGTGAGAAGCTGCTGGAAGCTGCTCCCGTGCCCAACAGAGCCAACGGCAGGTGGCTCACAGCGCGGCGTCCCCCCACACCCCCCCTGCCGCTGGCCAAGGCTGAGCCCATCAGTGATGGTGGTAGCACCTCTGGGATAATGTAGATAAGAAGGATGGGGGGAAGGCAGGACCCTGCAATTGCAGCCAGAATGGGAATGGAATATGTGAGAGACAGAACTCTGCAGACACCAAGGTCAGTGGAGAAGGAGGGGGAGGAGGTACTCCAGGCCTCGGAGCAGAGGTTCCCCAGCAGCCTGTGGTGCAGCCCATGGTGAGGCCAGATGTGCTCTGCAGCCATGGGGGTACCAGG
>NW_010238036.1:0-4345 GCF_000690775.1 Eurypyga helias | reverse complement strand
AGACTGTGAGAAGCCCTGCCCCTGAGGAGGAAGGAGCAGCAGAGACAAGGTGTGATGGACCGACCCACAACCCCCAGCCCCCTCCACATGTACCATTCAGGGGGAGGAGGTAGAGAAAATCCTAAGTAAAGCTGAGGCCAGAAAGAATGTAGAGGGTGGGGGGGAAGTGTTTTAAGGTTTGGTTTTATTATCTCATTACCCTACTCCAATTTGATTGGCAATAAACTAAACTGATTTCCCCAAGTTGAGTCTGCTTTGCCCATGATGGTAACTGGTGAGTGATCTCTCCCTGTGCTTATCCTCAGCCATCAGCCTTTCATTCTATTTTCTCTCCCTTGCCCAGCTGAGGAGGGCAGTGACAGAGCACCCTTGGTGGGTACCTGCCCTGCAGCCAGGGTCAACCAGCCACACAACTATAATGGACCTAAAGTAAAGCAAATATTATCTTCCCCAAACACTCTCTTTGCAGTTAAACATTATCTTTCCAGCCTGAGAAAAGTGGTGTTGGGTTTTTTTTTACTTTGGAAAACAAAATGTTTTACACTTCAAAAGGGTCAACTATGGAATGCAACAGCCTGGCTGCCGGCAGGCATCTTCTGGAGTGGCTGCAGCCCAGCACAGCTAGAGCCTACCCCGAGCACAGACCTTCCCGCCTGCAGCGGCCGTGCTGACTGCTTCTTCCACTTCCATCGCTCCCATGTCCATTCGACTTCTTGCCAGTTTGCCCTCTCTGTCCTTCTTGTTGCCTCTCCCCCATCCCAAACAGGTCTTCCACAGCACTAACTGGTTCAGATCCCTGCTCCAGATAAAAGATCGTACAGATGAAATGCCTGACACAGCAATAAAACTGTGTGTTAAGGTTTTTGCTCTTCATGTTGTATATTTATAACCGGGAAAACTGTGCAGCATCCTGTGCCCACAACGTGGGATCAGTCACGCAGGAGACCTGCTCTACTTGATCTGCAGGGATCTAACCTTTTTCTGAAGGCTTAAATATCCCTAACTCTCATCAAAATCCTTTTGCTTGGTTGGTTTCCAGTGTTATGCAACCCTTGACCACAGTTTAAGAGCCTAAAACTTGAATCATGTATTTTTTACCCCTAAAAGACTGCACAACACAATACTGTTGGTTGCACTGCTACTGGTCTTATACTGAAACAATTCACATTACCCTCTCTTCCCCCAAATCATTGCTCTAGCTACTACAAAAAAAAAACAAAACCCAAACAAACCAAAACAAAAAAGACCACAAACAAAACCAACACCACCCACGAGCAACCTGCTTGCATTTTGGTCCTTCCTTCCACAACTCGTGGTCCCTGATGGCAGGCTGAGTGCCCCTAACACACCCACCGCCTCCCCTTCTCACAGCGAGGCACCAAGCACCTGCCTCCTGCACAGCTGAAGAGAACCCATCCCACCTAAAGCCTTAGAAGCCCTTTGCCCTCTCCCCAGGGGCTTTGGCCAGGGGCTTGCCCCAGGCCCGAGCTGGAGAAGCTGGGACCCACCTGGGGACATCTGCCCTCCTCGTGAACCAGCCCTCCTGTCCCACTCACACCAGATGGCACTGTTGGTTTTCACAGCATGCATCCGCTCTCCCACCTTCCCCAACACTAACACCCGCGAGTGCTGGACTTTAAGGCGGTGATTTTCAACCTTCTTCAGTTTCCAAATCCCTACACTTGTCCTATTTGAAGAGTGGGCCTATGCACATACTTAACATGGAGAGGCTGCTTTGTAGAACTCATTTTTCAGCCTTAATCTGGGCAGTCACCAGAGGAGTACCCTATAGAGTACCCTATGGACCCCCAGGACTGTAGACCACACATTTAAGCCACTGGTGAAGTCAGTACCTAGTAAAAGCATGACCTTTGGATAAGTACAAAGAGATTTTCAGGTCTTTAAGACTACAGAAGAGAACATGGTAGAACAGAGGTGTTTATCCTTTTTAAAACAATAAATATCCTGAATTAAATTACATAAAATAATTACCACTTGCAACTCTGATCAATACATAAATTAATACATAATCCTCCCTCTTTCTCTGTGCCTCTCTAATACTGCATCTTTCTTCTCCCTATGCTATTGCCTTCTGATGATGCGTGTTCTTATGGACTTGCTTAAATTTGCTTAGGGGGGAGTTTCACCTTGATCTGTTTCTTCTGTACACAATATTCTTCACTGATGCTACCCTCATCAGCCTATTCTAGATTTCTAGCCACGGAAGGGAGAGTTTGTTTGTGAAAGAACACTCAAAAAGCTGTTTAAAGCTAAACTGAAAAGCAACTTGCAACAGAATTAGTTATCCCTCAAAATAATTACAATTTCTTGACACTTATACCACTCAAATGATCCTTAAACATCAAAAGGTATTAACCACCTAATAGCTCTAAGAGTTCCCTGTTGCCTTCCACTCACTGGCACCCACTTGGCTTTAAGTGCCTTGCCGAACCTTAAATTAGGCCAGTTGGATTTGCAAGGTCAACAGACCAAATTAGTAGGTGATTATAAAATCTCTGTTGCTGTTCAAGGGCTCTCCTTTGAGAACACACTTAACGCTCCCTACAATCAGGATCAAATCAATGGCAAATATGATTGAAGTCTGATGGAAGCGAGTTACTGTTGTGTTGAACACAAAGAAGATGGAGCCTGATAAACGGGAAGTGAAGAGTCGTGAATGCTCCATTTGTACGTGTATCCAGAACAGCCACACATAGGCTGCTATCCCATTTGCCTTACAAAAAGTCACTGTTTCTGTGCAAGAGCAAAATTAGTGACTTTCAAGTGAAAAGACAATGAAATACAGGAAAAGATTAAGTCATTCCATCACTTTTCCATTTTAAAATATAACATCTTGAACATAAACAGTGTTACTTGTCTGCTGACAACCAGTAGCTGAAGAAACAGCCTCATTCCCTGTTGGTGGCTGCCAGTTTCTTTTCCAGTTTTGTTTCCATGAAAAGTGGATCTCCAGCTCATAAAACCAAAAGTAAAGTCTTTAAAATAGAACACGAGGGTCAGATTCCTAGAAATAATCATATGGTCCCAGCAACTTCTGCCACGCCCTGGTATAAAAGGGGCAATTATTTCACGGTTAAAAGAAGGTATCTTAACATTGACTCCTATAAGAACAATGAAAGGAAAGGATAATGTATTATCTTTAGGGAGAAAGATCCGACAAGTAAACTTGTTCTAGGAAAAATGGGATTGAAAGACCCAGTGTCTATGCCCAGAATCTGATCAAGAAGGCAAGATGCATCCACTCAGAAGTTATGTATTTCTACTGTCAATATTACCCCTCCTTCCCAGCCACAGCAGACATGGTGGCCCTGGCTACCATGACTTATTCCCTGTTGACCATACCATGACTCCCAAGACTTACTTACATTAAGGTTCTCCAAGTATAGCAGTGCTCGGCAGGAAAAGCCTGGGTTCATGTCACTCTCCCAGGAGAGCTGTGCTAGGCTGGGGGAGCACCATGAAATTCTGAGCCCTTGTGTGTTTGCTAATCCCAAAATCCCAAACCAGAGCTGTTTCCCTCTAGCGAGAGACCTTCATGAGGCCCCAAGTAAATCAGGGACAGAGCTAAAAAAGAAAACTGGAGCTCCTTAGGAACAGAAGAGGCTCCTTATATACATATTCTGAAAGCACAATTTCATACTATTTAAAACAATCTATTTATAAATTCTTCATGGATCTTTAAATATGAGAGGCACTTCAGAAATTAGCCTGACTTCTAATTTCAGCAGCAGACATTGTTTGCCACATGACTGACGCTGCAACATTAGAAGATCGAGCGGATAACCGTCAGAGAGTGAATAGTTAACCATCAGTTTAACCGTTCGTCTTACTAGCAGGAGAACGCATGTTGGGGGGACTACGCAGTGCTGAGAAGCCCATCGCAGGCACAGCAGAATCAGGCATTAAATTGGCAGGCGATGCAACACCCTTTTCCCAGCTCGTGATAGGAAGGAGGTTTAACCTACCCTGGTGTTATCGCGTGTAGCAAGAGACGTGGAGTTTTAACGTTATTTCCTACAGAATAAATTCTGGTAGTAGCTCTACAGTAGCCTTAAAAATCTCATGAGGCATGGCCCTGTGATACAGCCCTGTTCCACTGCCCCACGCATCCCCACAGGGGTGTATTCACTGGGGTGCCCTAGAAATGTGGAATCACTATTATTTAAAAGAGATGAGTGCAATATCCAGATCCAGCTTTGGGAAGAGAAATCCTTTCCTTATCCACCTTCACCACCCGCTGATGTGGCAAACAGCACCCTCGCTGATGAACACCGGCATCCTTCCTGCAGGAAGGCCAGAACGCGCGGTCCGGGCGCCGCAGGAG
>NW_010238035.1:0-4891 GCF_000690775.1 Eurypyga helias | reverse complement strand
CCTCTCTTTGCTGTTGTTGCCTTTTGTTTTTCAGTTTAGCTTGCTGAGCTTCTAGAAAGAGCCTTCCCTGCATGATCGTAATTTACGTAGTAGATCTATTCCTCGACGGGTGATAGGAAAACCTTCCCCTCGCCTCGCCTGCCCTCCAATAAGCCCTTAAAGGTTCAGCACCCTGGAAGCGCTCCCTTTCCTACTTGGGGAGCCGCTTTATGGATTGCTCAAATGCGAAATGACCGCCTGTTCTTGCCTATCTTAATTTCATGTAGCCCCTCCTAAATCTGCGAGCCGGGCAGGGGAAGCTGTGTCAGACGTTTGGGAGCTTGAGGTTTAATCCCCGGCGATGGCTTTTTGGTTGCTGACAGCTCCGCTGACTAGCCGGGTGATGATAAAATGCCACCTGCCGTAGCGTGTATTGGCTGACGCCTCCGGCCTTGTTTCTCTTGGTGTTTTGTCCCCTCCCAGGTTCCCCGTACGACTTCATCTCTCTCGACTGGCTGCAGAAATGGCTGGACGAGTCTACCCCTCCCAAACCTATAGATAACACAGCCTGCCTCTGCTCACACGGCAAACTCCATCCGGATAAAATACCCATCATGAAGAGGATATCGGAGTACGTGGCTGACTTCTTCTACCAGAGATACGGAGGAGGGCCCCGGCTGAACGGTAAGGTTCAGCTGGCAAACGCCCCCCCCGAGTCACCTTCGCCTGGGCTGAGCGTGTTTTAGAGCCTTGTTCTGGTCCCAGCCCCGCTCTGAGCCACCCTTTAACATCGTAACCTTAGTTCTGCCCGTAGCCTCTGTGCTGCGCTGTCATTTCCGGGTGATTTTCTTGTGTAATATCGCTTAATTACGTTAGCATTCAAACAAATGCAATTAGGCTGATCGCAGGGTGTTTCGGACCGGAGCTCTGCTCTGTCTAGGAAGAGCTGCACGTGGAGGCGTTTCAGAGAAGGCAGCGGTGTGTTTGGGTTAAGAAACATAATCCTTGGATGGTTTTGGGAAGCCGATTCTAGAAAAATAACAAAACCTGCGCGTGCAACCCCTCAGACTCTCCCAAACGCTGCTCTGTGCCTGCAGAATCCTGCCCTGGCAGCGTTCCGTGGGGCGTGCGGCTCCATGCTGCCTCCTGCCAGCAGCCCGGGCTCCAGGGCGACACGGATGTACGCGGGCCGAGGAAATCACGTACTGGCTTCCACCCCCGGCCTGCCCCAAGCTGCTTCCTCCGAGGGGAGCACGTACCTGTTAGCTTGGGCGCTTGTGTTGCGCATGTCTGCCACGCAGCGCGATTTTTGGGGTCGGCCCAGCCCCCACGGTCTTTGGGCATCTCTTCATCAAGCCCCAGGCTTAGTTTCTCTTACAAAGGAGCTCGGTAACTCCCACTGAGACCAGAGTAGCTCAGCTCCAGGAGCTGAGAGGGAAGGAGCGCAACCGGCAGAAGCTGCTGTGATGCAGGCAGCCTTTGTTTGAAAAAACAGAACCCGAAAACAAAACAGGCTGATGTTTATTCGCCAGCTGGAAGATCGCCTGCAGGTTTTTTCGGCTGGGAGGAATGAAGCGCTGCCTTCTCCAGCTTGCTTCCCTGCATGCGATCCGCTTGCTCCCAGATGAAAATTTCACCTGCCCAGCCGTAGGGTTTCCACTCCCGTTGGGCCGACGTAGCTTTGCAGGGGGTTGGTTCTGGGTTTAGCATGCCAAGTGCCATCACAGAGGGTGTTTTTCTTGCATGCACCTACGCAGTCGTGCCTTTTGACTCCCCTGGCTGTGTTGGCCTGACCTGGCTCGCAGCCGTAACTGGTACCAGCGGCGCAGAGCTGTGAAGCAAGCGGAACAGATCGCAGTTCATCTGAACTGTTTAACACTTATTTAAGTGTCCTGGTTTAACTCCGGCTAGCAAAATACCACAAAGCTGCTCTCACAAATCCCCCTCCCCTCCGCCAGTGGAGGGGAAGAATCGGAGGAAAAAGAAATAAGGAAGCTTGTAAAATTGAGATAAGAACTATTTACTAATTAAATCTAAATTAGTATCTACAAGTACTACTAATAATGAAAAATTAAAACAATAGAAAATAAAACATATGATGCAATATGATACAATTATGATACAGTTGCTCACCACCCACCGACCAGTGCACAACCAGGTGCTGAGTAGTGAGAGTCAGACCCAGAGAGCCTGAGACCCACAGCCCAAAGAGCTGGAGCCTGAGACCTGCCGCAGCAGATTCTGAGCAAACCCTCTCAGTGATAGCACGACCAGGAAAACTAAACAAACCCACCAATTCCCTCACGAACGAGCCAGCACAGGAGTTACCAAAGCAGCTAACGCAGGAGTTGGGGAGAGTGTCAGGATGTGCCAGGAAGTAAATGAGCAAGAGAGTAAGAGAGAGAGTAATGGCTCCCACACCCCCTCCTTGCCTCTGCCCCGAGCATGACGTACTCTGGAATGAAATACTCCCTCGGTCAGTTTGGGTCAGGTGCCTGAACTGTGTGTCCCCTGCACTGCCTGCAGCGAGACAGCGAGAGCTGGGAACGCAGCTGCAGGATCAGAAGCAGAGAAAGACCTTGAATTCAGTGCAGGCATTGCCCAGCGCCAGCTGAGACCAGACCAGTGCTGCTCTCTGCATCCAGGAACAGTTTCTTAGCAGCCAGGTTAAGAGAGGTAACTCTTTCCTGGCTGAATCCAGCACATTAAGCCTCAGGCGTGGGCTGATGTGACAGCTGACCCCAGGTATCTCCTCACTGACATGGCAGATCTCCGGTCCTGCGACAGGATAGTCGGTACATACCTGTCTGAGTGCACACGTGGCTGAGCCTCGCAATCAGTTGTATTTCTTTCCCCCCTCCCCCAGTCAAAGCACTTTGCAAGGACTGCGTGGTGGAGAGGTGTCGCATCCTCCGGCTGAAAAACCAGTTAAACGAAGACTACAAAACCGTTACGAACTTGCTGAAGATAACAGTCAAGGGGTGCGTAAGTCCCGTCCTCAGGAGATGCTTTAGAAGTGTTTAAATAGCTTTTTCCCTAGAGATTTTGCTGTCTGGGCTCCGAAGGGGACCGGAGTAGTGATTTGCGTTGCCAACGCTGTTCTCTCACGGCAGGAACGACGGGTTTTGGGTTGGAAAGGCGTCCTTGCGAAGCTGGCGTCAGTTGGCTCTGGAGCAGTTACATGAGCAAGACGAAGACACGGAGCACAGAAACGGGAAAATGAACGGGAATGCACAAAACAAAGGTAGTTCTGCTGCTGTGGAGACCCAGCAGCTCTGACCAAATGACGCATCAGGTGTCCCTGTAGCTGTTTTGCTTCCCTTGTACGCCTAGGGAGGGAAGGGGAATGAAAAGCTCCCTGGTTTAAAGAGCTTTTTATTTGATAAGCCCCAAAACCGCTGGGTGATCGTCGTGCCCGGAGAAGAAGATGAGGTAATAAGTAGCTTTACAAGGCTGTGTAAAATTACTGCCCCAGACGCATGATCTTTTCAGCTGCTTTCATCTGAATGAGAACACAGGGGAGGAAGAAACCTGCGAACTACCTTGGGGAAGGGACGGAGATGGTTATGCCAAGGGCCAGGGATGAAACAGGTGGCACTGGGACAACAGCCTGGGGAGAAAAGTCACGAGCTGAACTCTTCTCCGTGCCCGTGTCATGGGTCTGTGAGAATAGAGGGGGGTTATTTGCCTTCTGCTCTTTAAACCTTTGGAAACTGGATATTCCGTTGAGCTGTTTTGTTTCGGAACCGAGGGCAAGCAGCTTGTTTGAGTGGAAGTGGAGATGGTGGGCTGGTGGGGTTTGGGCTCAAAGGCTCCTGGAGCACCCCAGCCCTCCTGACAGGGCTGTAAGCTGGCGCTGCGGGGGGAGTGTTCCGTGAGAAAAGGCCACTTCTCTGCCCAGGTACTTGGCTCTGCCCAGGCTGCGACTCCCAGCAGGATGTCGGGATTGCTCACAAGCCAAACCTTGTCAGGCAGGTGGTCAGAGACTCCCGCTGACACGTTACCGTGTTTATGACGCTCCAGTCCAGCGGCTGGGGGGTCTGTGTGTCTGGGGGGGCGACGGTTCTTCACTGTAGCCTATACCTCACCGCGGGGCTTGTGGCACCTCCAGCAGCTCCCCCCGGCTCCTCACGCAGCATCTGGTTTAGATCAGCATCCTCGAGGCGAAGAGCAGGCTGATATTTTGCCAGGAAGGTTTCTGCTCCCTGCACTCTTACCTAGACTTGCCTTTAGGTCAAACTCCAGATCTCTGGGAGCGGGACCCCCTGTGGTGTTTTATCTGTGACAAATGCATCCTTTGTAATTTCACAAAGGGCCGGCTTGTGCTCCAGGCACTTCAAAGCACTCCTACTGGCCGTGGGCTGTAATCCTGCCTGCCCAGAGGCCGGGACATTGGAGAATTACAAATTGGCTTCCAGAGTCTCCCTTGGGTTAATGGGTTTGCCTCAGTTTGAGAGGAAACCGGGCTCCTTTCCCCCAAAGATCTTTTCCTTTCCTTGGAAGAGGAACTCTGTGCAACCTTCTTGGTGTGGTGTTTTTTTTCTTGTTTTGTTTTTAATTAGATGAATCAAATGAAGGGAAGCGAGAGGAGGAAGAGGAATTAAGTTTTAATGAAGACATTGTTTGCCCACATGGTAAGTCTCTACGGGGGATGGATCTGAATACATCTGTTGTTGCCCACTGCTCCAGACATTCACCTTACAGCCTTTGCGCCATCCAAGGCCAGCGTGAGTAGTTACTGAGGAAACGCGCTTAATTCTCCTTTCCCTGGTGTGTCTTGACACTGAAACCTTGAGCTCTTACCTGCTGTCGTGTCACAGTCTGAGTTGTGTGAGGCAGCGACGGGTGAGCGCGGAGACGCTTGGGCGCGACGGGAGCCAGCACCTCTTCCCAGGCACAAGGACAGGCTGGG
>NW_010238034.1:11350-25355 GCF_000690775.1 Eurypyga helias | reverse complement strand
TCGCAGAGCGGGCTTCCCTGCTTCCAAGAGGACCCCATCCTGCCCGCTCTGCTGATGCCCGGGGGGGAGCCGGGCGTGGGTCGTGGCGTGGGCAGAAGCGGCACCACCCGCATCCCCCCACGCGGGCGGTGGTGGCTGTAAGCAACCTGCGTCCGTTTGCAAGGGACCGAGATCCCCAGGCGCTTTCCCACCGGTGCCCAAATAGCCGTCAGGGCACGGGACATGGACCATAACATGGATGTTATCACCCACAGGCAATATTGATCCTGATGTTCTTGATGCCTCAGAGGCAGCTGGACTGGTTTGTGCTGTGCAAGAGGCAGTGGGAAGAGCCCATACAAACCACATCAGCCTTTCTTGCCCACAGTAACCCTGACCTGCGTGGCACCCAGGGACATTTTTCCAGCCTACCTCCTTCAGCTTGCTTTTGCAGACTGTTTCAGGTGAAGTCCTCTTTGATATTGACCAGTTGGCGTGCGTCCAGAGGAGGCAATGGAGGTGATCAGAGGGCTGGAGCCCCTCTGCTATGGGGACAGGCTGAGAGAGTTGGGCTTGTTCAGCCTGGAGAAGAGAAGGCTCCGGGGAGACCTTATAGCACCTTCCAGTACCTGAAAGGGCTACAAGGAAGCTGGGGGGGGGACACACTTTTTACAAGGGGGAACATGTTTAAACTGAAAGAGGGTAGAAGTAGATTAGATATCAGGAAGAAATTCTTCCCAGAGAGGGAGGTGAGGCACTGGAACAGGCTGCCCAGAGAAGCTGTGGATTCCCCATCCCTGGAAGTGTTCAAGGCCAGGCTGGATGAGGCTTTGAGCAACCTGGTCTAGTGGAAGGTGTCCCTGCCCCTGGCAGGGGGGGTGGAACTAGATGATCTTTAAGGTCCCTTCCAACCCAAACGATTCTGTGATTCTATGAATATCTTTACCAGTGAGCCGGATGAGGGGATCGAGTGCACCCTCAGTAACTTTGCAGATGACACCAGGTTGGTTGGGAGTGCTGATCTGCCTGAGGGTAGGAAGGTCCTTGCAGAGGGATCAGGACAGGCTGGGTTGAGTGGCTGTGGCCAATTGTATGAGGTTCAACAAGGCGAAGTGCCAGGTCCTGCGCTTGGGCCACAACAACCCCATGCAGAGCTTTACCCTCTTCTCTTCCTCCCCCCCCCAATATTGGTGCAGAATAATAAATGCTATGCCTTGCTATTTGTGCCTATTTCTGGTCATGAGGAATCTTGAATATTTCTACTGTGGGGAGAAGAGGAGTCTACACAGTGTGAGGGCAACCAAATGGTCCCATTTATATGTGCATAGCAGCTGTTCAGGGCTGGGAGAGGACGCTGACCAGGCACCTGCAGTGAGGCTGCTCTCTTCCAGCCACGGACAGGAAGGACTTCCCTGACTGGTTGCCATGAGATGGGATGTGGCTGCTGAGCACCACAGCCCCCTCACTAGACTCCCAGGAGACGTGATGGTCCAAGAGGGCACCGTGCAGCTGGAGACTACAGAATCTGGGGTATCTAAGCTGTCAGCGACCAGAGCAGGATGAGGAATCCTTGCTCGCCTTTGAGCTGGGCAGCCATGTGCACTGGGGACAGAAAATTGAGGGACAACTTCAGATGTTGGCAATCGATGCGCATGTTGGTTGGATGTGCTTGCATTTCCCTGGTGTTCGGCAGGAATTGGCAGGCGCCGCTGGGTCCAGACCGTGGTGCCTGGGTCCCACAGCACGCGTTGCCATGCTATCGGGCTGGGACCCTAGTTACAGCAGGTACCTCTGATGCTGTGTAGCTGCCTTTCCAGCTGCCACCATCCTCTTGTCGCACAGATGCTGCTGCCCCTGCGAAGCCACTGTGCAGTGCTGCTGTGAGAATGTGAACGGGGTATTTGTGTGATTAGCAGGCAGACGAAACCTGCGGTATCCAGAGCTGGCTTTGCTCACTTGTGATGTTCTAGCGCCTTTTGGGCTTTCCCTGCCTGCAAAAGATTTTTGTCTTCTTGGAGAAAGTTAAAAAGAAAATAATTCCAGCTGTTTTTTAATAACAAATGCAGCCGTTCTGTTGTTGTCAAGAGCTTCGAATGTGCTTTTAAAGACAATGTTGCAGTAAAGCGTTGACTTAGGAAAGCTTTCTTTAGGACAGATCTTTGTGAAGTGTTCTCCCTTCGCTGATGATTTCGCTGTAAGAGAAGAGCATCACATGCCTAAGCACAATCACCCGTTTGCCCTCAGCTAGCCGAGTGCACGTCTGCTTCGCCCGTGTACGAGAAGCTTTTTAACATGTATTTATTTACATGCCACAATCCAGGCAGATCTATACCCACATGTCTGTACTACATCAATCAAAAGCGGTACAGGTAAGCTCACATCTCAGCGGAGCGCTGCCGATTATGGGATATACCATGTGGGCACAGAGCGTGTCGTGCCGAAGGTGCAGGCACGGGCACAGCTCCTAGGAACGGAGGAGCCTGCGAAGAGTAATAAACCCATGTCAGATCTTGTTCAGGGGCTGCGCCTATGTCATCTAAAATTTGTAGCATTGGGAGTTTCTTCTCTCATCCCCGATTGCCATCTTCCATCCCAGGACTCTCCCGCTGCTCCGTCTTGTGTTTCACACTCCCAAGTTGGTGCCTACTTGGCCAATTAGTGATGATGTTGTCTTTCATGGATTGGACACTGGAGGGTGCTAATGCAATGAGAGCTGAAATCGTCCTAGTGAATTAAAGGGTGCCCCTTTGTTAGGTGTGAAATACTTCTATTCTTTGTTGCGACGTTTGAATGGAAAGATGTGAATCGTGGTCCTTACCAGTAGCTGATCCTGCTCGGCATGCATAGAGCGATAACTAAGAATATCAATAAAGTGTTACGTCTTTACTGAACTTCTAACAAAAAAAAAAAACAACCTCATTTTATGTTCTACACGTTTTTAAGTGTGTCTTTCGAGATTATGGCCTGCGGGTGACATTTATTTGAAAGTGTGACTTTCTAGTGATAAAAACACTTTATCTGGCAGAACTATCGAGCCGCACCTGCAGGATCTGCTTCTCTACAAGGTCACTTTGGTTCGCCAAAACCGACGTCGTGTTGCTGGCCAGGCAAGAACCTGATAGCGGCTGAGGTCGGGGAGGGAGGGGACACCTCGAACTCTGCTAGTTGAGTCCCCGGGCACTGCGATCCCCTCCCTGGGGATGGACCCGCTGGAGCCTCAGTTCGGCTTGCAACCACTTCCCACACGAGGGAAGGTGCAGGAAGGGGCCTTTTGTCAGCTGCCGCTGCTGGGGTGGGCAAAGCATGGTGCAAAGCTGAGCCTTAGCTCTGGTGTTTCAAACTCACCCAAACGCTTTTGGCAGGTTAAAGTTACACAGGAGGCCTTGCGCCAAAGGGGGTATTACCCGTCTGCACCGCTCCAGCTTTCCGCTGGTCCGGGTCTCCGCTCTCCTCTGGCCTTGGCAGAAAGACGCGGGGCCGACATAAGCTCCCCGTTGTGCACTCTGGCAACTCCGTACTCGACATGAAGGACTGCGAAACTACTGCCTGAGCCAGTTCTCATCTTGGCAGCAGCAGAGGTATGATGCCGGCTAATTAATGCTAATGAGAAGCAGGGTGAAAAGCTGAGCGTGTCCAGCTAATCGCTGCTGGCACCCCAACTAGTCTGCTTAAAGCTGATGCGGTTCTGGACACTCCTGCCCCGTCCTGTACCTGCCTTTGCAAACCTGCTAGCCAAAAGAAAGCCAGTATTCATAAAATGCGTGAGCAAAACAGAATTGGGTACAAATACACTCTCCTTCGAAGTCTTTCTCGCTCTGTACAAATGGCAAATGAGTGACTGCTCTGTCTCATTCTCCTTTGCAAATGAGTTGGGCTGTCCGCTCCTGGAAAACGCTGTTACCTCGCTGTATTATATCGGTCAGGTTTTGTTCTCTCCCAGGTGTTGCGGTTCGCTTACACACAGCTGGTTTAATTTTTCTTTTAAAAATACGCATCGTTTTTCTCCATGTTCCTCCTTGAATTGAAGATGAGTATGAGCATGGAGAAAGAGCCTGTGGATAAGGATAGCAGAATCCCCTGCCATCCTGTGCTGGTACCAGCCGAGACCTGCTCTTCACCTTGCAAACAGATGCACAGCTAGTTTCACAGCAAAGTTGCTTGGCTGTTTATCGGCAGCAGCAGAAACGTATCCAGCTGAGAGTTTACACCTCTTCTGCAAAAAGAGTTTTAGTAGCTTACCAGAATAGAGCTGTAAGGGGGTGTGAGCAGAAAGCTTTTTTTAAATCGTTGGAGTAAGTAGTGGTACAGAAAACGGTCTGCTTAAGAGGACATAATGTAGTCTAAGCACACTAAAAAAGGTCTGGTTTGACAGTGTATTTGTCTTGTTTACCAGCTTTCAAGAGAAGACCGCTTCTTCCATCGCACCTCCGCGCTGACGAGCAGGGAGCCAGGGTACGCCTCCTGGCGCCATTTCAAGCACTGACACGCTAGCTGCAGCACCAAAAGGATTTTCAGTTGTGCATTTTATGTAGACAGTGGCCTAATTTATCCCAGGAGACCTTTTTCTGGGAGAGAGGGTTAGCGGACCTTCCACCAAACCTGCTGGATGGCATTGGGTTTGGATGGCGTTGGGTTTGGATGCCGCCAGCTGCGGGATGCTGTCCCAAGGCCCATCGCTATCCCTGCTCCACAGCCCTGCACAGGGAAGGAAGGTGCTTTTTCCCTTGGGGGATGCTCAATGCCTTCGGCGTCGAGCCCACACGCTTGTGCAGTATTTCTTGGCTGCTCATAAAGACTGGGTGAGTGGGGTCTCTGGGTTTTTCATGCCTTTTGAGGAGATAGGACTGCTGTACTTGAAGTCTCTGCTGTTGAGGGTTGTTCTGGCAGGTAAAAGCCTGCTGCTAAGAGCTTCGTAGGGTTTCTGCTCATGAACCCCAGTGAGGTATTTGCTCCTGTCCTCTGCATGCCAAGTGATCTCTCCCAGACCACCTTCTCATGCCTCCCTGAGCTCTGAGCATCCTCGTTTGGAAAAGGGAAATACTCGATTCCTCCTTACTTTGTCATCCAGGCTGCCTACGGAGGTGTTTCTCCAGCCGCTGCCCTTGTCACGCTTCTTTCTCCTGCCCTGTGAAGCCGTGGAGCAGGTCTGCAGAACTTCGACTGCAAGTGGGTCTGGTGGTCAGCTGCGAGGTTACTGAGCCCCCGGGCGCTGAGCAAGTCCCCTTGGCAACTCTTGCCTTATTTTCTTGCTGGTGCTATATTTACCTCTCAAGTCTCCCTGTGCCCTTTAAATCTCCTGGCATCGTTGGTGTAAAGAGGATTTGCCTGTCCCTGGGAGAGGGGCATGGCTGCGGCTGCCCGGCCGGCCAGCCTTCTCCAGCCCTTTGTGGGGGGCTTGACCAGTTGCCACGAGCTGAGCAGCCAAACCTGCTTTCTTCTCTGCCATTTTAATTAAAAATGGTGGGCACTGGGGGCTCTGCAGCGATGAAAGGGAAATGATGAAACTTTGAAGAATTTGGGGCATAAAGTTGATCTCTAAATTTTAATGTACTCATTGCACTTAAACAGTTGATACGTTTTATGACTGAGCTTTCAGGTGACCTAATTTCCCTTAGTACTGTACATTTAGCTTTATACATCTGCACCTAATTTGTAAAAAAAGGACTTAATGAGAAACTTCAAACAGTTTAAATGTCAATTACAAAGAAAGCGAGGTTTTAAAGTTCCAGTAATCTGTCCATATTGGTCATCGAAACATGATCCCAGGTGGATGTTAATTCAAGACAGATGGCATTCCAAAGGCACAATTACAAAGAGCTTATATATTTTCAACACTAACAAGCTGTCACGCTATGTTGTAGCTCCACTTCCAATACTGTATAACCACAATTGCCGCTTTATCTGCTGCAGGCTTGATACTGAAGGGGTTTGATTCCCTACTCTTGATATTGTCAGTGGGATTTTGGGAGGGGGTGAAGTGGAGAGCGGGGTTAGTTGGTGTGAATATCTTTCATTTGCTCAATCTGTTGGGGGAGGAGGGGGAGGCTTTTGGTTTATGTTATTTTTAAGTTGGTGAAATGCTCTTCAAAGAAAAGAGGGGAAATATAGAATATGGGCATAACAAGTCCAGCTCATCACAGACGTATTTCTATTTCCTGACAACATAAATCAACTTTGGTCTTATCAGCTGCTAGGCAGTAGCTATGATGATTTGTTAAAACCCTCAATATCCTGGAAGTTTTCAGTTAAAAAGTCATCTGAAAGCCTTTGGAGTAACACACTTGTTACTTGGAAGGCTGAAGTCCAAGGGGTTGATAGTGGCTTGGTGTAAACGGGCAGCAGCTCGGCCGCAGCCGGGCAGGAGCGCTACAACCCAAGGGAAAGGCAGTTTGAATTATCCCTAAGTTTTTGAAAGGCTCCTCAGGCCCAGAGGCAGAGGTGGAGGGGCTGGAGAAAGCAGGGTCAGGGTAGGACTTCCATTAGACTGAAGCATCAGCATGTGGTAAATGGCAGGGTTTGTTGTAGGATGAGGCTCGGTATCTAGTTAGTAGCCGAGACAGGTGGTGATCTGCGTAACTGAACGATGAAAGATAATTTGGCATCATTTCCACTGATTTTTTTTGTTTGTTTCTTAAAACCGGGTCATGAAAGGGCAAGGCTTGCACCACTATGACTAGACAGTGTTTGAAGAGGCTTTCAAAATTCTATGCAATTAGAAGCAAGATTAATGATGCTCCCCAGGAAGGTTTTTAAGCTCCTATGGGCCCTTGTATCTTCTAAAGAGGTACTGAGAATGAAGAGCTTGTATTTCTGCTAATTTATCTACCTTTCACTGGAAAGGTGGAGAAGAAAGCAGAAAGGCTAAGATGCTTCATCCTTGGAAGGTGGGAATTAAATGGTGAGGTTGTGGTCTTTAATTTTAGCTTTTCATTAATGAATGCTGTAAACGTGGGTTGTTTTTTGTTTGTGGTTTTTCGTTTGTTTGGTTTGGGTTTTTTTAAAGCATCTTACCCAGCTTCCTTTCTGGAGGAGATGTGAGTGCTATTTGAAATATGCGGCTCCACAACAAGTGAGTTGGACTCCCGAGCCACGCTTGAAACAAAATGCCAATTTTACCTACAGTTTTACTAGGTTTCCTGGTTTATGTGGTGGCATTTGAATGGCCTCTAGTAATTGTTTTTAGCAGAAGAAAAAAAAATCAAACAAAAATTAAAAACAACACAACCCCAAGCTCATTAGCACTGTATCCAGCATGCCATGAATCGTTAAATCTTTATATAAATGCAGAAGTAATTTGTAATAACAAAATCCTTTTTTTTTTTTGAAAGACTTTCTTTTGAATTTTTCTTCAGACTGCTGAGCTACAGTCTGTTTTGCAAACATCAGATGTGATTACCGGAATAAGGGAGAAACCATATTTTAATTAAATATTATGTATAATTCTTGAGTGTCAGATGGTGATGGTAAGAGAATAAAATTAGGTGGGAAAAAAAAGTGTGGTTTTTTTTTTTAAAAACCTAAATATTTTTAACCTGAATTAACCTAAATTTGATGCTAGTGTGTGTTGCTCTCAAGTGGTTTCTCCTCGAGTTTTCCCACTGCTTATCAGGATAACGTATTGTGGTCTTTTTACTTAGACCAGCCTTCGCTTTGAGACTTAACTAATTGTTCAAGCCCAAGTGGGAAACTTTCTTGCACCTGGAAAATTAGGAGACCAAAAGAAAGAGACATGTCCCCGTCCTTTCCCTGGTGGTTCTTCACCTGCGAATTTGAACTGCAGCGGTCATAAAAGTTTTGTGGACCTCAGTTTATGTGAGATCATTAAGCGACAGGAGAATTCAGGACTAGCTGCCCTTCATAATTCAGGACACTGAAAGGTGCCATTTATAAGCTCAAAGTGCCTGCAGGAAGGCAAAACAGGCTTGTAAAACCCGCACTCCAAATGCTGAAAGGGAACCGGTTTGCACTGCTGGCTGCAGCCTTGGAGTGGCAAAATTGCAAAGGTGGTGCGGATTGGGTTGGAAACGATGGAAAAACACCTGCCTCTAAAAGTTGATGTAATAGCCTGTTTTCTCACAGCTCTTGTGTTGTTCTCTCTTTTGTCCAAGCAAGCCCCCAAAACGTCCTGAGCAACAATCCCAGTAAAATCCTTATCAGTTACAGTGCCCCGCTGTTGGGCATATTACCTTTCCTGCTATAGGCCACTGGTTTGCTGAGCTGCTAATTTGACTATAAAATAAGCTTCTCCTGATTTTTTAATAATATTTTGCAACCGGTGACCTTTGCCCGTTATGTAGGCCAGGCGTTCTGTAGGGAGAGCTCTCACCTGCTTATTGCTCGAGACGGAGTAGCAGCGTGCACGACACTTGAAATGAAAAGAGTGACACGCACCAGCATACCCAGTCTTCTTAAAAGTGGTTGTTAGAGCTCTAAACAGGTAATGTAGTCTGCTAAAGACAGAGTATGCTGAAGCTTTACGGACTTAGAGGGCCTGAAAAGGCACTGGAGCGGCAGCCTGAGGAAACATCGAGTCCAGTGCTTATTCTCAGAGCTTACGTGCTCCTGTTACTGCTCAAATAAGAGTTGGAGCAACCATTTTTAAGTTTATGACAGAAATGTAGCAATTGCTGCCTAGAAATAAGGCATTCGTGTCGGTGATCTTAAGTGGCTGGGGCTGAACTATTCTAGTCAGCCAGGCTAAGTCAGCTATTCCCGGCCTCATTAACATCCCGTGACTGAAGTTACCTGGGTACCAGTTTGCACAGCAAGAGCCTAAATTCCAGTGCAGGGAAGAGCTGACCGAGTGGTAAGTCTGTTTCCAGCATCTCTGCTTTACCTATCTGTTTTAACGCAGTACCTGTGTGTTTACACACGTTGTTTGCAGCAGCAGCAGCTGGTTATGTGGCACGGCATCCAAACCGTCGTCCCTCTGTACATCCATCACATGGGAGCCAGAGAAGCAGCTGTGCTGCAGAAGTGTGTTGGTATTATATTCCATTTTCTGAAGCTGCTTTTGTTGCCTAGCTTGATGCGCTCAGGCCCCAAACACTGCACTGCGTTTAGCATGACCCCACGGCCTTTGCGGAGTTGACTGCGGGACTCAAACCTTTATACCCACTATTAAAAGGCAGTTATGTGACTGTTTATGTTAGAGCCAGGTGCTTTGTTGCCTGTGGACGTGCTGTTACTTGACAAATCATTTTTCTTTTTTCCTTTATAGTAAAAATGGGATAAACATACTTACCCAAGTACCTTACTCTTTGCGAATGGTCTGGCTGCCTTCAGCATCCACTCGGCTTTCTGTGAGAGGATGGGAGTCAGGGTTTTCCATCTTTCTGTAGGGATGTATCTGTGGCTCCTGCTACTCCTATATTTTCTTTGTGAAGGACATACCGTTTCTAGGTGGCATGTCGTCAGTGTAATTTTAATCACTTTTTTAGTGGTGTTTTTCATTTAAGTTCTCTAATTTGTACTGCATTTTAGTTTTTGTAGGGTCATTTATTTAGGCCTTATACACAAATGCATGCTTTGCAGGCTTCTTGCATTTAACATTCACTTATTTTTTGTTAAATCTGTAGCAATATCGAAGCACTGAAGGTGCTTTGGGTTGGGTCAGTACAAAATAGTGAGTTCAGTGTACTGAAAGTATAAAATCTGTTTTCTTACAAAGTGTTTCTTTGAGAATTTGATAGATGTGAAAACCGTTTAACAGTTGGGTTTTTTCCTTTGCTGTTAAACTAAGCTACTGAGGAAATCTTCCTACTGCTACACGCTGCAATATGTCAGAAACACCGTTATGTTATAGTTGCATCATTATCTAAAGGAAAAATTGAGTGTGGGTTTGAAGTCGACAAGTGATGAAAGTAGCCCTGAGGTTGTCAATTAGAAAGCCAAGGCCTGGAATTGATAAGTTAATGGCCAGTTCCCTTCTCACCCCCTCGCTCTGCTGCCTGCTCCCGCCTCACCCCACAGCAGCTTTACTGGTCAAAACGTAAAGAAAAGGCTCCCATTGGTTTGTGTCCCAAAATTGATCTCACTAATAGGATTCACTTAAATTCTTGACTGGTTGTAGTGTTCTGAGTATGGACAGATAGATAGAAAATTCATTCTCAAAATGATGTCCCCTTTTTGTCTTTTTGTTTTTTCTAATTTTCTGTTTAAATGTCAAACCATTAACGCTGCTGTTTCAGACCATCCTCCTGCCGTCCACACGGCAAACTTCGCAGCGGTGCATGATTTAACTCCAACCGTATGTTTGTTTGCAGGTTTTAAAACCTGAAATTTAATGGCAGGCAGTTGGAACCCATGTGTTCCCGTTAAAGGCAGAGGGCAACATGCGCGGTGTTTCCTGAAGGGAGGTACTGGTTACCAGAGTTTATGCTATAATGTAATATAATACATGGTGTTCCTACTTCACTTGGGCAGGAGGGAGCTAACAGTTTGCTATTTCTCCTAAGGAACCCATGGGTTTAGATAAATAGATAAATTATGGAAAATAACAAACGGGATGTATTCAGATTTTAATCATTCTTGGTGTGCCGTGTCATGGGAACAACAGCAAGCTTACAAAAAGAGCCTTAAAGTAGTATTAGAAGTAGAATATAATTCAAACAAACATTGTGCAAAGCAAAACATGTAATTCATCTTCAGTTTCTGAAAACTTTATGTACAGTGTGAGTTTTTAGGGCTTGTAAAACGTAGCAGATGGGCACTCCCCCTGCAGCCTGAGCTCTTCCACTCGTGACACAGCTGCTTCAGTGACAATGGAAATTCAAGGTTTTTTTCCAGGTAGCCCTGTCTCAACCTAGAGCAGATGAGTAATAATCACGGGTATGAGAAGGTAGTTTAATTTGTAAGCATACTCAGGTTTTTGACCTTTCTGATGGTTTCGCTGTAACCAGCAAACATCTGTTGAATAGTAAAATAAATAAATAAATAACATTGCAGTTGCTGTTTAACCTGCCGTAATCAAATGCAACAGGGAGCTCCGAGCATAGACTGCTGCTCTGGAGGGCCCCTCTCCTCCAGTCAGATTTCAAAACATGAAATAAATCTTATTCTAGCTTAATTCACAGGAAAAGAGACGTGGTATCATATTAAACAATTTGGCGTTGGATGGTGCTTCCTCCGCCTGATGTGCCAGCTTTGCCCAAGGCTCGCGGGGCAGAGCTTTTGCAGTGCTTCACCGGAGGTGCAATGCAGAAGAGGCAGTATGTGATTTTCCGTAAGAGCGTGTTCTTTCTGTGCCCTACTTTGACTTCTTGAGACAGATGTCATAGTATCCATAAATCATGAAAACATACAATGACATTTTTGATGAGAGGTTTTGTTTTCTTACACATTGTGACTGGTGTTTCTAGTGCTGGAGGAATGAGCTCCTGTGGTGGCCAGTTTCAAGAGAGGTTATCTTAAGATGAAGTACAAACACCCTATCTATTTAGCCTGATCTCTTCAGGTGTCACACCTACCAGAAAGCCTAATTCTGGTGTTTCCTCCTAAGCTGGTCCTTTCCTTGGATTGCAGTTTTGTCTTTACAGTCATCTTCTGTAGTTATTTTCTGAATGATGTTCTGAAAGGTAATGGTGTTGGGTCAGCAAAGCTCATCTTCCAGGGGGATGGTAACCTCTTTCTGGACTTTTCTTCACAGGTGTTTATATTCCTGTCAGCCCAGCAGCATAGTTGTGTGAGTACATTCGCATGCCGTACGGAAGTCAGAGAAAGTTTTGGTGGAGCCATCACTTTCAGTTTGCCTTTTTTTCTTTTTTTTATGTTGATAGGGAAAATCTTGTCTAGATTTAGGAATTTGAAACATTCAGAATGGATAAAAACCTGTCCTATACACTAGAAATACAAATTTAAAAAAAGGCAAACCCAATGCACGCACAAAGGCACGTTAGGAGCAAGAAAGCTGACTTGGCATTTCCAGATTTTGAATTCCTAAAAACAAAATTCAAGTCCACTGTTGCGTTTATGCAGGCAAGAAAGATTTCCTTTGGGTGTATCTGAAATGATACAGAGTTCAGTTAAGTCACCTTTGTCTTTGAGGTCAGCATCATTGTCTAAGACACGTGCTATTAGCAGGTTGTCATCCCGCAGAAGCTCAGCACCAACGTTACTCAGCAAGATACACCAGAAAACGAATATGCTGTCAAAGGTCTGCGTTTCCTTGGGCAGCTGTGGGTTTTTTCTATAAACCTTGACCACTTCTGCCTGAAAAATGATCCATTAAGCTTAAAACACAAATGGCAGAATCTAAAAAAGAAAAATGAAGTCATGATGGTTTAGGTTTGTTATTGTAATATGCGACTGTATAAAATCACACATTCCTTGCGCAATGGTAATGGCAAAAATAAATGGTTTCAAATCACACGTAAACTTTTTTGGGGGAAAGCAGCCACAGTTTGGGCCTTTCTGATACTGTAGAACTCAAAAGATGTTTGGAGGCCTTGACTTCAGGGACTGAAATACTCACCTTCTCCCTGATTTCATCTGTTGCAATGCATGACACTATCTGCTGTGTGGAGAGGGATGACTGCGGGATGTCTTTACTCCACAGCCACAAAGGGGGTTTATTTAGAAGAGAAAGACATTGAAGATTTTTACCACTTTGGACATCTCCAGTTTCTTTTTCAGACCACTTTCAGACTGTTCTACTTCTGATACAAATATTTATTTTCTGGCATTTTTATATAAAATATTTGAGGTGTAAGTCTTGCTGCTTTCTGCCGTTAGTAATGGTAATACTGGCACCTTCTTCCATTAAAAAAAAAGTAATTCTGGAACTACCTGATAACCAAAGAGCTGAACCCTGAATCTGTGAAGTGGGTAAAAACTTAATGAGCAAGAAATGAACAAGATAAACAGTTTTCAAAATTTACGCTGAGTGTTTTTCTTCCTCAAAATAGATCTATGAAAATGATGCCAAGACTTAAGCTTACTGTAATCTGCTTAAATCATTAAAAATTAACAAACAAAATAGAAACAATGCGTTCATGCTTCTGGATTGTGGGTCAGACCGCTGAAAAGATGAATGTCGCTGCCTAAACCCTGGAAACCTGAGGTGTTTGAAGTACTGAGCTGGCTTTTGAGATCAGTCTTTTCTGCAAGTACCAAGAGAGTATTTTCTTCAATATATTCAATTAGCTCAGTTAAATGACTAATTCATTCAAACTTGACCAACTGGGAGTTGAAAGCAGCAAAAAAGCTTGTTCTTCTCTACCAATCTGTGAATAAAAGCTAATTATGAGAGGATTAGATTTGCTAATACTACAATATTGAAGGATACTATGACCAAATACTAGACTGGTGCTAATTCTAGCTAATACTGAGTTATTTTAATAGATCAATTTTTAAATCAAATCAATTTTTTCTTTAGAAGTCTAGCCTCTTTAAGACAGTGCTATGCAACTGATAAACCGTTTCGCTGTATTTTAAGTTGCATTCCAGCTTCCATCCAAAGAAACATACATTTTAAGTAAACACAAAGGGGTCAGCTCGTAAATAAGAATTGGGCCATGCATGATTTTCTAACAAAAACAGTAAAATTAATCTGAAAAAAAACCCCAACACGTATAATGAGGTATAGAAAAGATTAAATATATATCAGTGAAGCTACTCTGTCCTTCTGGCTAGCAATAAGAAGTGCCAAATTCAGTGTAAAAGCTATATTTAGTTACAAAGCAACATACTTCAATGGTTACAAACTGAGAATTAACCTTTCTCCAAGAAAATAACTAAAACGTTTAAATGAGAAAACAAGATTCAAATTAATTATTTAACTCAAGGTTTCCCGCATGGTAGTTTAAGTCATTATTTTAAATCCTTCTGGCTAGCAATAAGAAGTGCCAAATTCAGTGTAAAAGCTATATTTAGTTACAAAGCAACATACTTCAATGGTTACAAACTGAGAATTAACCTTTCTCCAAGAAAATAACTAAAACGTTTAAATGAGAAAACAAGATTCAAATTAATTATTTAACTCAAGGTTTCCCGCATGGTAGTTTAAGTCATTATTTTAAAATAAGTG
>NW_010238034.1:0-11339 GCF_000690775.1 Eurypyga helias | reverse complement strand
CTGCTGAAAGTCATTGATAGCTTAGGTACTCATGAGAGAAAATAAACATAAATGCAAACTTGACAAATGATCCAGAAATTCAGCCAAGAACGTGATGTTAAGAAAACAGGAGGATAAAACATTCAGACCTGTCCATAAACATTTGGTATATGGGACACCCCACAATGAAATTTAATTACTTCTTCTGCCGCTAGGATCACAAGAAAAAATGTTGCTTCGGGTGCCAGCAGAATGGGACACGGAGGACAGGACGGAGAGCATCTCTGTCATCGTGCACCGAAGATGCTGAGTCCTGCTGCCGTTGTCCCTTGGTCCAGCAAACTTTGAGGCGGACACCATCCCATTTCCTCTTCATCTGCTGGTCACATGGGATGCTGCTCCTGTAAATGCTGTTTTATAACCTTCAAATTCATTCTTTTCATCAAATTGCTTTGAAAAACCACCACTTACGGTTGCTGACTGTTTAAAAGTTCACGGTGGCAATGGTTAAGCTGCCTGGGTTTTATATTCATTCCTTCACGAGCAGAGTCCAAGCTGAGTTTCCAAGGGGAGATCCTTCTCCAACAGCTCACTGGACAGCACGGCTGGTTGGGTCTTCCTCACCTCCTACCCAAGACGGATGACTAGGGCAGTAGAGAACAGTGCTTGGTGCCGTGCTGCCAGCCCAAGAAGCAAATCTCGGGGTGCTCCAGTGCTGTGCTGCTTGTGCACCTGCTCCTGCGTGCCTGCCTTCACCTTGCCAGGTAGCTACTTCAGGTTTTAACTTCTCATGAACATGGGTTCCTCATCTTCAGCAGACGTTGTCCGTAAGCCAGTTGTGTAACTTTGAAGTAGCTTACTAGTAAGTAGAAAAGGAATATATGGCTGGAAATTTTGCTGGGGGTGATGGCCCGTTTCCCAGATCCCCCTTTCCCATGGTTATTTCCCACTTGTCTATATGACCTGAGCCTCTAGGAGTCTCCTGCTAATCCCTACCCTTGTTGACGTGTGCAGAAGAGGATTTTCTTAACCGGCCGCCCAGCCTGCTGCTCGCTGCCGGAGGCACGGGGATGTAGCAACGAGGGGTGTGTAAAGGACGAAAAAGCTAGATGATGGCGTTCGCCTCCTCAAAACTATTAACACAAACAGGCAGTGGGTGCGCTCCGGCCTCTGTTCTCTCTGCGAGACCTGCTGCCTCCCTCGTCTGGTTCCGTGGTCTGTGACCCTGCTTGGGCGCTCGCTGTGAGAGTGATAAGGCTTTGCGTGTTTACCGCACGGTAACAGCCAGCGTAACGGATGCTGAGGTAAAGGCTGCGTGTTACCCACCCTGTGTGTCTGCCTGGGGTCCAGATTTTTTAATATGCTACCTCTTTTAGTCCTTTTCAAATAAAAATCCAGGTTTTGCCATCTCTCCATCATATGCATACGCCATGAAAAATTAACACGGTGTATAGGTTTTTCCAGACTGATTTGCAGGACAACTTGGACCTTCTTATTTTATTTTTTTTTTCTGTTATGTTTCTAAAACTGGCAGAAGAAGAACCTTTTTTTTAAGCCTTCATACGCTGCAAGGAGTATTTTAAAATATTTTTTTTTCTTTTCATCTTTAAGCAAATCTAATGCTTGTATAAGGTGCCAGATTTTAATTACAGTTGGCATTTATAAGCGTGGTGCTGGCAATGGCAACCGTATTGCTGAAAAAAGGCATAAATTTTGACACTGGCAATATGGGAACCCAGCATACGAGACTGTAAACCTCATTGCCTTCTGGTTTAATATACTAGTTTAAGGAAAGAACTTTTAACGGTTAATATTTAACTGGACCGTTTAGGGTTTGATATAAAGTTGTTCTAATTTCAAACTATTATTAATTTGGGTCTTATCAAAGATCGGCTTAGGTAATAACTTTCTATTAAACAGCCTTTAAATAAGCATGCTTAAAGTAGGGAAAATAAGATGCTTCATTACAAGAAATGCGGTTGGCATCTACCAGGTTTTCCATTAAGTTCCAGGTCACAGACAAATAAAGGAAGTATGTTAGGAAAAAAAACCTTTTTAAAAATAATTAGGGAGATGTCTGTTTTGTTCACCAGATGGAAAATCAGTAGTTGTGGGTGGTCTGTGCTGGATGGGGCATCTCACAATTGGCAGAACTATGCCTTTAACTTTTAAAGTCCTGGGACAAAATGTGAAAGTAATTGACTGTTCAGAATGCTCTCTCTCTGGATACCTAGCATGCTTTTAAAACCAAGATTTGGTGAGTTTCTGACTTTTTTTTTTTTCCTAAGAATGCTCAAGCTGTTGTGTCTAGTGTTAGGCCAATTGGGTATATTTTTGGTAGCTGTTTAAGCGGGGCTGTTGTCTTTTGTGCTTGTGCCTGTGTGTGCCTGGAGTTGCACACACACCACTGAAATGCCACAGCTTTACAATTCTCCATTAGCATGTTGTGCACATGGTTTTCATAATATTCTCAGTGTTTGCCTTGTTCGGGGTGTACGTAAACTGTTGGCTAACATCATTTGTTTCTTTCCTCTAGTTCGTTCCTTTTTAAGAAATTTAAATCTCTGTTTGCCAATGTACTAAAGAAAACAAGGTTGCAAGCTTATTTTCGCAAATTCCAGTTTTAAAATAAGGGTTCTCAAAAGCATTTAAAATCCACAGTATTTTTTTTAACCTGAATAAATAAATCCAAATGTGCATGTGTGGCTAGTACGTGTACGCATATGCATATTAAATACCATCGTTTAAGGATGCGTTATAATGCTCTCGGTGCAGTTTGTAACTCTGCTCGCCCTTTCAGGACTGATAACTTTCTAATTGCCAGAGTAATTTGAGAGAACAGATTTCGAATGTGGAAGACAGGTTAGAAAAATCTTTGCGTTCATGTTAAAAATAACAGATTTTTATCATCTGAGCTGCAGTAAGAATGTGTGCTGTTCAGCGGTGACCTCTGAAAGAATGAGGCGCAACCCATTTATGGCATCGGAGGCAATCGCTTTATATTTACCTTACTTTACAGACAATTTTTTTGCAGTTATCTATATGAGCGGTCACAGAGAATTGTATGCATGTGTTATATCTATATTGTAGCTTGTGTTAAACCCATCCCCGCGCTTATTATATCGGAGCATTCTTGAAGATAAGTGAGGCACTCAACTTAGTGCCTTCTTTGTAAAATCCTTTTGCTATGCATGACATGTACTCTGTATTTTTTTTCCTTGCAGTAAATTATAAAGCTTTTTTCTTTCCATGAATCTCCTTCTAAGAAAACACATACCGCCTAATAACACTCGCCTTGAGAACTGTGCATTGCCTCCACTACAAAGCCGTGTTTTCACTGAAGAGATAATTATAATATGGTTTAATGTTCTTGTCAACCCTGAAAACACTGTCCCTAAAGAGTGCTATTCTGGAGGATGTCTTTTGGAAGAGAGCTGAATGTAGCTAAGAAAACATACATGTAGCCACACACTTTTCTGAGAAACCCAGACAGATTTTTAATACAATATGTGCCCTCTGAAAAGAATTATCTGTTTTCTGAGGTGTTAATTCAGAGCTGCATCTTCCTCCAGATTTCACTGTTAAAAGTACGGAGAATTTCCTTGGGTTTATTTATTTTGCTTTCTTCTCTGCCCCAGCTCCCAATTATAGTTATAGACTTTAAATCCATACAAGGACATAAATCCATAATAATAATTAAAATGCTTTTAATGTGCTTTGAGGCACAGACTTCAAATGAGTAAAAAAGCCCAAACTGGAACACAAATGGTTCTTCCCAGGCAACAAACACGCTTGGCTGTTGATATGCTGTAATTTTCTGCTTTACTTAGTAAAAACAGCAATTACTTATTTGTTCCATATCCCACCCCCCGGCACAGATGCTACTCAGTCTGTCCGTTTTCTGAGCGCCGAGCAGGCTGCGTGCGCCGGGATGCGCGTGCGTGCGTTTTGATGCGGCGCAAGTCAAGCTCTCCCTTGGCGTGCTGTACCGTTAACAGCCTTTACTCGCCGCTGCTGCTAGTTTACCACCAGCCCAAGACAATGGCGTGTTGGTAAAGTCTCCCTTAGCAGTCTGTCCCGCCGGTGGCAAGCGTTTCCAGGTGCGGCTCTGCAGAGCGTGGAGCTGACCTTGCAAACCAGTGCAAGGACAGATAAAAGCTGGTCACACCGGTTACGATCGCAGCTCGGTCAAACAAATCTTGAAGGTCGTTTTCTTTCACTGTATGGTCTTTTGTGGTGGGCTGGTAGTTGTGAACAGTGCCTGGTGCTGCTAACAGCGACGTAGTCTGAAGCAGAAAGCCTTTGAGGGGAATGAAATCGCTGGCTGGCTGAAGGCAATGCAAAATTCCCCTTGGTTTCCGGCCGCCTGGGATTTCCCCATTGGGTTTCAAAGGCTGGTAAGTAGGAAAATTGGGGTTATCTGCCACCCGGCAAAAAAGTACGTGTGACCAAAAAAACCCAACCCTGCAAAGCTAAGGACTGCACAACTCTTTCACAGCTTGCATGGCGAGCGTGTGGCTGTCAGCGCGGACAAGGGATTGCGTGGCTCAGCACAATGCAACCCGACTGCTGAATCGGGTGCTTGGGGTCTTGAGTTTAATACCTAATTATTTTTAAGAGCTACTGTTAAATGAGGAATATGAGAGAATATGTTAATTACTTGCGAGGCATTTTATTAAGTATTTAATTAGTATAATTCTGGAGAGGTAGTATAAAAGGAGCACAATACCTGGCAAAAGCTCATCATTTGAATCTTCATTACAGTCATCTCATCATTAGCGAGCCGTTTACCTGCTCTGAGGTCAATGGGATATTTTCTTTTTTTCTGCTTTGAGGAGGAATTACAAAGCCAGGCCTTAAATTAGCTGTGTAAATAATCTCTCCAGAGAAACTTTTCAGTGCAAAAACTTCCTCGACCGGCAAGCGTTAAAAGGTTTCAGGTGCCGCGCAGTTTGAAAATATCCTGGAGATTTTTTCCACCCAGGTTTGTATATTCAAGCTAGGAGCCATCGTTCGAAGAATTAGCAAGTGTTTCTAGCAGAACTAACATTTTATAGTCATGTCAAGTATGTTTTGGACCCCCCACCATTTTCCTTTTGTAGTAGAAGGAAAAAATAGCCTAAAAATACAAAACCTCAGTTAATGAACGTAGACGCGTAGTGGCATGAAAAGAAAGTAAAAATGCCATTTTCCCATGGCCCCTGCTCTTCAGATCTTTGAATTTGTTTACCACAAACATTTTTAGAGTTTGTTTTCTTTTAACAAGATATGCTGCACTCCTCCCTAATCTTTTTTGTGCAACTCAGCACCTAGCATTTCGACGGTTATTTCTTAATTTAAATTCTGGGTTTGGGGTTGTTTGGGTTTTTTCTTTTTTCCTAATTTACCTCTTTTCTTTGTTGAACAAAAAATTCGTTGTGGGATTAAATATCTGACAAAAACATATAGGACCTTCCCAATGGGTGAATATACATTAGTTCTGTAATTATGTTTCCTAATTTCTTTTCAGGCTACATATTCTGCTTGTTAACAAAATCTTTTCTGGTTTTGCTATGATGATGTCGCTTATAAATCCATTGCCACATCAGATGCTGCTACGATCGCAGCTAAGGCTCAGTGATCTCTGCCCGACAGACGGCTGTCTTCGCTCTTGTACGTCCTCACAGATTTCCCTCTCTCAGTAAGACTGTGTGGAGGGATACTTCCAGACGGCTGTTTTTGTGCAGTCTTCCTCCCGCTGCCCAGGGGCACGCTTGCCAGGGCAGATGTCCTGCCCTGCTCTTAACACATCCTTCATATTCGACTCTCCTTTTCCATGTGATTTTGCAGATAAGGAATTGTTAAGCTCTAAATACTCTCGGTTGTTGTTTAAAACCAGCTTGATTCTTAACACCTAGTGTTTTTGAAGGCACTCGGTTTCCAGCTTTCACATCCAAACGTTGAGATGGAGAAAGCAACTGCATGGATGGCTGTATCGTTGTGCGTTGATGACTGAATCTTAAGTGGGTAAATACATTCTTTGACCTCATTTCCTCTGGAAATTCCCATTGTTTGCATATTATTGCCATGGGATATAAGTTGATTCACTAGTGTTTTCTTGCCTTTTAAAAGACTGGAGCAAAATTTTGCTGATACTCTCTTTTGATAATTGTATTATTATTATCGTTACTGACCTTGTTTTCTTTTATGATACTGGCATTCATTCAGTCTCTGTATCTCCCTGCACACTGCATTCTTTTAAGTCTTTTCTCATAAGAGGAGACTGCAAAGACATGCAACAGCTCATGACAGCCTCATTAAGGCTGGAAAGTAAAATATTCAGGAGTTAGGAAATGTCAGAATTAAGACAGCTGATGCAATCAAAGTTCGGCCCCCTTATGTGTTTGCATGATAGCATAATCTTTAATTTCAGGATCAGACACAGATTTTTCCACAGGACCCCTGCCTCAGTTAGTGAGCAGGATGGACGATGCTGAGTTAATGAGCAGTTATTCAATATTTTGTTTTCTCCTAATTTTTCAATGTGTAGCCCTAGGCCTTATTTACTGCACACTATTGAAACCCTGCTGTGAAGACAGAATTGTTAATTTCCTCATGAGCTTTTCTATGGCACTTATTGCTATAAATATCTGAATGCTTAACAAACATTAATTAATTTATCGTCAGAAAGCCCTCGAGATGAAAAGGGCTGGTATTACTACTGTTTTACAAACGGAGCTGAGGCACAGGGAAATGGGAGTCTTGAACGTCCCATAAATTTGGGTGCTCTCAGTTGTCAGCTTAGATTTAAGGAGATAGAGATCTGTATTTCAGCATTCAGTTTTGAGGCACCTTGCCATCAGAGCAGAAAAGTAACACTAGGTCAGATAAATGGTCTTTCTGTAGTGTTGGTAGAGCAGTGAGTTGAGCTGTGCAGGGAGCACTAATACCATTTATTGCACTAACAGCTTTTATGTGTGAGGGGGAAAAAAAACCCACAACCAAACAAACAGAAGCCTTGGGCATGCAAATCCTCTTCACCTGCACTCTTTTACTTTTGAATGTCCAAATAATTTTAATGCTCTGCCAAGTAGAAACGTGTAAAGAGGCCCACAGAGCATCATGGCTGCAATTTCACTACATTTCAGAAGAGCTGGAAGTAGATAGATATAGCAAGCAGGGAATCACCTAAACCTAGACGAGAGGAAATACTGCAGAATACCATCCCTTAAATCACAGCCTTTTCATAGATTTAGTATCCTTACTGTGAGTTTCATGAAAGTGCTTTCTTCCATTCAAGATTCAGAGCTCTCATCCCTTTATTAGTCACTCAGCCCTTGTTTCCAAAAGCATTTTTGAATGTGGTTTAATTAGGTAGGACCCTTCCAGAAGAGTACAGAAACAAAAATGTTGACAGGAGTATTCTCTTACTTTGGAAATTGCCCTGTGATAAGAAGCAGTGGTATCAGTTCATCCTTATTTTTGAGATGATTCAAGCCTGTGTTTCCAAAGCACGGCTGTAACTGGTAATGGGTTAAACCATGACTTTGTAGATGAATAGGTAGAGGCATTTACTTGGTAGAGGCCAGACCCAGTTCCTGTCCTTGCTCCAATTAGTTATCCAAGTAATTGGTATTCATCAAGTATTGGTTAAAGTAAGAAAGTAGTTTTTAGATGAGCCTTTATAGACTGACCTCAAAGGTCATGCTTGGGCTTGTTTGTGTCCTCTCTCTCAGACCCAGTGAACACGTCACTGTATGCCAGCTAGCACCGCTTCTGCAGTGTGGCCCCAGGTAAGGGCAAGATCTTAAAAAAACCTTTGAAAGAACACACAGACAAACAGAAAACCTCCCAGACAATAATCTTCCTTATCTAGTCATGATTCAGGTCTGTCCCACGAGACATCTTGGAGGGAATACCTTACTGAAGACACTTCGATAAACTGTGTGCCCCGAGGGCTGAATTTGGATTACACAGAAACATCAATTTGGCTAGTTCCTAACTTCCTGTTATTTGCTTCGTAGTCTTAGCAATAGTGTTTTGATGTGGTTTTCGCAGAGTGCTAAGAGGACGTTTTGGCCTGAGATGATACTGGACCCCACGTGGTTTGTCAGCATGTCTTGAGAGCTGGTATTGCACTTAATGGTACGCATGTGGCACCAAGGTATTAGGGGGCTCATATGGTGTTGGCGTCCTCTGCGCAGGCGTTGTGCCTGCTCGGTGTGGCCTGTTGTCACTGAGACGCTGCCCTTGCCACCTCTGTCCCCAAAATGCAGTTGGTGCCCGGTGCCGTCTATGGGGAGGGAGGAGGCCGTACTGCTTCCTTAGGATGGAGCTGGGGCAGGCAGACAGGAGCCTTGTCTTCATGAAGGGGGGTCACAAAGCAGGACTGCAGGGGGTGGAAGGAAAATGGGGATCAGAGTGGTCTTAGGCCACTTCCTGACGCAGCCTTGCATCACCAGGTGAGCGAGTGTGAGCCCCCAATACAAGCAGATCACAGAAGCTGCAGCCTGCCAAAGTCCCGCGGACTTACTATCTAACAACTTAATTAGAGTTGGTGATGATACTTCTTCTGTTTTGGGGTGGAATGTTTGCAACTAAAGGTGCTCAGAGGCCCAGGGAGCCATTGCAAATGGTGGATGCTTTCTGCTGCAGCTCTGTCCTGTCTTGTCTTTCCCTCAGTGCATTCTTCCAGTCCCATTTTCCTTCTGGTGCTTCTCATTTACTTCAACCCTCTTGCCTGGCCAGGACCAGCTTTCCTTTTAGGGCTTAGCGTTTTGGGGGAAGGTTTGTGAATGCACAAGAGAAAATCCTTCTTCCCACACTTCCCTAGAACTGCTGGGAGCCACAGTCATGAGGGAAGAGGTTTGGGGTCTGTACCTGAGCCATGCTGTGCCATGGAGCTCCCTCAAGGGGATGGGGGTACTGCAGTCTGGTCTGACCAAGGGCTGCGAGTGGAAGGAGCACAGCAAAACATCTAGATCATTATTATCTTAAATGCAACAAACCTTCCCTGCCTATGTTGAATTGCAGTTTTTCAGAGGTTTTTAACTTAGGTAAGTTTGGGTGGCTTCTAATGAGCATGACAAATACAAAAGACTCCCAGTCGTCCTAGCTAAGTTGGAAGTAATTTAAAAAGGAACATTTTTCAAGGTCTTGGTAATTTCAATAGGCAAAAGAACCTCAGTCTTTGAAATCACCTGCTACTACTGTAAAGTTCCCAGAGCTTCGGCCTGAAGTGGCCATGTAGCACCAACAATTCCCCTCCCTGCTGTTGGTAGAATTGTGTGCACCTGAAAATGAGGAGTGTCTGACAACTTAGTAATAGGCCACAACGTGATACTACTGTAGATACTCTACTTCCATGACGGAATCTGAATGTGGAGACTGATGTTGCTGCGCTAATGGAGAAACAGAACTTTCTGCAGGAGTAATGGAGAAAAACGGGTACTTTTCCAGTCTGCTTAGGGTGCAAATTCCAGAAATTTAGAAGAAAAGAAGGAGTCTGAGCTGTAGGCAAGCAGGCGTCCCTCTCCAGCGCTCAGGTGCAGAGCTAACTAAATGTGGAGCTTTGAGGTTTTTGTTAACAGAAAGACCAGGGTTGCTAGTGCAGACCTCCTGCTATTGGAACAGCACAAGTGTCGGGCTAACAAATTAGCACACAGGAAATCTGCAATCGCAGAAAAGCTGGGGTCTCGTGATTGTAGCAATTGTTTACCCCTTTCCACAGCAAAAAGGCTGTTTAATTGTGTTACATTACAACCTTGTGTTCAGATAGTGGGCGCTCACATTATTGTCTATGTGAAGACGAGTTGTCGCTTCTCTGATCTAGGTTGCGCTCACAACAAAGCAGCAGCAAAGCTTTCTGTCGGAAATAGAAGAATTTCTTTTGGTGCTAGACTGTGCAACAGTTTCCCTTGTGTGAGCCCTGAAGTTTAGCCTTCGCTAATTGGTTCTGAAATGAAAATCAATCAGTGCGAGGGAAGGGAATTCACAGCTAAATTCTAATTATTGAAGAGCAAGTAAGCAAAACCGTGGTCGCGTTGTGTGAAATGCTTAGCTCGAGCTTGTTAACTGGGACCGATGTCCCGAAACGGCTCTGTGTGTTTGCTCTTACCAGCAGCTGGTAGCTAGGTCAGAGCTCTGTCGTGCTGGTTGAGAACGGCACCGCTCCCCGTCTCGCTGCCACCTTGGGAGAGGCGATTGCTCCCGTAGGTCTGCCTCAGAGAAGTTGGATGCACGCAAACTGGGCTCATTGTGCCTGGCGTGGGGTTGGAGGGGTTCACTGTACCCCTTCCCACCAGCCTGCTTGCGGAGGCGATCGCATCCGGCCCGTGGGTGATCCCAAGCACCCTGTGCCAGCGCCGTCTCAGGTTAGGTTCAGGGGAGGACATCTGCCCGCAACCTCCAATCACCAAAACCAGTAGGTGTCCTGCTGGCAGAGGTTTTACGGCTGCTCCATAGCACAGCGCTCCCTGGAAAGCATTTCATGTTCCTCCTTTGCGTTTCCCTCACTGAACTGCATCCTTCCCACATGGGTCAATGGCAACAGGTACCTAACCAATTTAATCAAAGTGGGGGTTTTCTGTATTCCCCATGAAGAGCAGATTCATCCACTGGCTGATGTGCTGCGTCTCTACGAAGCTCCTGCTCAGGTAGCACTAGAGCCAGTTGAAAAATGTAAAGCAAAACATCCAGTTTTGGAAAAAGATGCTTTTTCCCCTTGATATTTCTGTTGTTTGAAGAAAAATCAACAACGTTTCATTTTCTTTTGCCTCTTCTTTCTTTCCCCATTCTCCCTTCCTCTTGCCCTTCTCTTCTTTCCCTTTTTCTAGTTTGCTTTTGTGAAAATAGAGGGTCAGGACAATGAAAACCGTAGGCCAGGCTGTGCCCATGTTCTTTGCCTTCCAATTTTGACTGAAATAGCAAAATGTCAAAGCTTTGACAGTGGGTTTTTTTTAAGTCTTTAATACCAAAAAAATTCAACCAGCTCTAGTGAGTACCGTCTTCACAGTACTCTTGGTGGTTGTTCCGGAGCAGCAGCAAGTGATGAGATAGCGGCAGTATGTAGGCTTGTGCCCTTCTGGTTTGCACAGAGGTCATGGGGAAACGTGGTGCTGAACTCGTACCCCCAGCGCAATGTGGAATTACTGTTACCGCCCACTTCGCCTGTTTCTGTAAGGAGCGAAAGCAACCGCAACTGAAGCAGTACAGAGCAAGGCAAGATCATGCTTTTTGCAAGCTCTTTTCCGATATACTTGTACGGATTTTATTTGGATTGGCAAATGGTGATAAACATTGAATTTAAAAAAAAAAAAAGAATTTAAAGGACTTAAAAAACTGGAAAATCTGATGGCAGAATTGAGTGCACCCTCAGCAAG
>NW_010238033.1:11002-15382 GCF_000690775.1 Eurypyga helias | reverse complement strand
CCCCGCGGCGGCAGTCGGTGCGGGGGGCGTGCCCTGCCCCTGCCCTGCCCCTGCCCTTTGTCTCCGCGTTGGGCTAAAGGCGCACGCTGACAGTCCTAACGTCCGGCGTTGTGCGCTTCTTGATCTCATGCGGACTGATGAAACAACTCCGGATTAACTTTGTTACCTGCTTCCTAACCAGGCAGATTCCTTTTCCTCATTTCTTCTTGTTTGTCTTTCAATCAATAGCTTGTCTTGCAGGGTGTTAGTGTTTTAATTCTTTAAAGCGTATGCTGTTAGATGGACATCAGCCTTCAAAATATTTTTAGTGTTAATAATAGAGTAAAATAGTTGGCAAGTGAATTTATTTTTTATCATACAAGGTATTTTTCCTTGTAGATTTTTTTGTAGAAAATTCTAGCACTGTTGCCCGTAAAATAACTACAGAAAACACTAAACCATCAGGGGAATGGCCTTGCAGAGAAGCTACTTAACTGCTGTGTGATTAATCTCTTAGAGGAGCAACCTGCTTTACCAAAATGCATACAGGCTTGGAAAAACATCTTTAAAAGTTGTTTGTTGTTGTATTGAGTGCTGAGAGCTATGAAGAGCATTACGCATGTTATTTGTCCACGTAATTTGTAAATGAGGAGTGTTGGTATGATCACAAAGAGCTAAATTACTACTTGGTTAAGTTTCTGTCAGCTGTATGTTGTTAATAAACAACACTTCAGCAAAGAGAGATTAAACTGTGGCTGTTCTGGTTTGCCTGCAAACATGCCCCAGCCATTTCCTGTCTTCTTAAAGAACTTTGTGTACAAAACTGATTTGACATAGCTAAGATGGAAGTTGGCTGCATGGGCATGTTTAAGAAGTGTTGAAAACTACTCGGTTCTTGCTATTTAAAACACAGCAGATGTGTAATAGGTGAACACAGGTATGTCAGATGGGGATCATGTGTTTGATTACCAAGGCTGGCTTGGCCTTGCAAACAGCTGGTTAAATTGATACCGAAAATAGCACCGTAAAGATGTTTTTCTCTATTGCTATATGTTAATGTCATGCTGTTTCAGAAATAGTGCTTAGGCTTTGCTTCTTTCTAAATGTCAGCATAGCCCTATTGGTAAAATTTCTGCCTTTGAATCAGAACAGCATGTCCAAATCTTGAATGCCAGCTTGTTTTCTGTCCAGTGCTAATACTGCAATGCAGTATGAGAGAGCTGGCTGACTTTGTGGCTGTCCTTTCTCATGCAGTCAAGGTGCAGAGGGAAAGGAGGGGTCAGGAAGAACCTTCTGATTGATTAGGTGAAAATGAAGGAGTTAATGCTACAATGCCATTTCTAAAAATTCTCCTCCACTGTTAGAGTGAATGTCCCGATAAGCATATCCTCTGACCTTTTTCAAAATCCAGGTGTTGCCAACTATGGTTACTTAATTTTATTACATAGCTAACTTGTTATTTTAGATGTACTTAATAGTATTCTGATAAATAAACCATGACACCTTGTTAGGACCAACCACAAGGAACAAGATCTGTTCTTCATGCTGCAAGCATAATTGGATTTGAATAGATATAACTAAAATATTAAAGATATAGTTTGAAGTAGCACAGGTTGATGTTTTTATCCTGGAGAGTCTAATGCTGTGAGTAAAAATGACAAAACTGTGTCTTGACACAGCGGTTTTGTATGGTTAGGCTCCCATTTCTTCTTTGTTCAGCACAGCATCGGATCTGACGCATGGTGGATTTTCTATTGCTGTGTGTAGTGCAGCTTTCAAGAAGGTAAAACATCAGTACAGTACCTTCTCCTGCAGTGCGTGGTGGTGTTCAGACGCAGGCTTCGCTGGAAGGGAAGGGTTGCAGGGGGCTGTGGTGCCCTGCGTTGGCTCCGTTCCTGTCAGTGTGCACTCCTCTGCTGTTGAATGACTGAGCTGGAACTGTTGCTCCTTTGCCCTGCTTCAGGCTGGAGTTGGTCCTCTGCTTGGTGTTGATAGGTCTTGTGAGTCTGTATGTCTAATATCTGCTTAAAATCAGAAAAATAAAAGCAAAAATACTGCAGCATCCTAGTCCTTGCCCTTTTGATCTTTATATGCCAAGAAAATGGAGTGATATTTTGAAATAATTGAGCACACGTTTACTTTCTGCAGTACCAGTAGTCTGCACTGTGGCCTGTGATGAAGTGTATGGTAACAGTATGAAAGAGCCTGTTTGTGCAGAGGTGGTCTTCATTTTTCTACAGGTTACGTACATATAGTGGTTAAAAATATTCTTACCTTAAGAACCTGATGTTTGAAAGTATTAAAATGCATTACAGGTATATCATGGCACCTAGGTACGTAGCTGTCTCATTTTTACTGTCTGCCTAATTAACTTTGAAAAATCCCATTAAGCATCTCTAAATACCTGGATATCTTAGAAGTATCTTTTTAATGGGGGATTTTTTTTTTAATCTGTATTTTACCTTTATTGAAAAATCTGTGTTGTGTGCCACTGCTTTTTGGCTTTCTCATCAGCATGTTGACAAGTACTGATGATCCTCAATGGACTAAGTCCACGCAAAAGGTCAAGGTCTCAAATGATCTGAAAATTAAGTTGGTTTTGTTCCTGCTCCATTATATGCATCCTAGAGAGGATAGAATTTAGAAACCTTTGGATTCCCCTCATGTACTGGAAGAGCAGTATTTTGCTTCACCTTTAATCTGTGTGAGTTATTTTCGTTTTGAGTTCTGATTATTTTCAGTAGGAACCTTCCCTTCAGTCCCTCCCCAGTTTAGAAAGCTGGTATAGAATTTCCTGAGGCATCTGTTTGTCTCCCCTCTCTTCCTCCACTGGATGTCAACATGTGTTTTTCCTTCTAGTGCTAAGTATAACCAACTATTTTGCAGCCTTTACAGCCAACTTAGAGTTGATAAAATCAGCTTTTCATTCTGATCTATCTTAATATCATTGCCTAAAGTGTTTCCTGTCTAATTTGAAAGCCTTCTGTCCATACAAGAAAAAGAAAGTTCAAAAGTCCTTCAGGCTTGTAAGTCTTTGCAGTAGAAAAAGACGACATCATGCTTCAAGCCTGTCTCAAACACTACCCTTAGAGCTGTTAGAATTCAGAGCCTCGCAAACCTATTTGTGTTGCTATTAAAAAAAAAAAAAATCTCACTTGTATTGAGAGAGACCATGTAATCTGGCTTTATGAATGGATGAATTTTTCAGTATTTGCAAGCTGGGCTCTTATATTCCAGGATTGTCCCAGATTACTTGGTGTGTATTTGTTGAAGCCTGAAATACTGAGTATGAGATATAGGACAGCAGACAGCCAATACCTCTTAAAATATATTGGAAAGGTTAAGGAAATTTAGGATGTGTACGGAAATAACCTATTCAAGCTGAACAGCTGTGAAAGTGTTTTATATGCCACCAGACCTGTACACCAGAAGATTGAAATGAACTTAAAGCTTGGAATTATTAAATTAAGTCCATCTTCTGGTATATTTTTACTAACCCAAAAATTACCTTGGTCTTTCCCATCCATGAGGAACTTTGTTACCTCATTTTAGAGGAAATCTGTGACATTTTGTGATACATTGATAGTTCATTGTGTTACACCAGAGGAGAGTCTGGGCTGTATCCGGAGAAGTGTGGCCAGCAGGTCGAGGGAGGGGATTCTCCCCCTCTGCTCTGCTCTGGTGAGACCCCACCTGGAGTGCTGCATCCAGCTGTGGATCCCCCAACATCAGAAGGATACAGACTGGTTGGAGCGAGTCCAGAGGAGGCCACGAAGATGCTCCGAGGGCTGGAGCCCCTCTGCCATGGGGACAGGCTGAGAGAGTTGGGCTTGTTCAGCCTGGAGAAGAGAAGGCTCCGGGGAGACCTTATAGCCCCTTCCAGTGCCTGAAGGGGCTACAAGGAAGCTGGGGGGGGCTTTTTACAAGGGCCTGTAGTGACAGGACAAGGGGTAGCGGTGTTAAATTGAAAGTGAGGAGGTTTAGATTGGATATCAGGAAGAAGTTCTTCCCGGAGAGGGTGGTGGGGCACTGGCACAGGTTGCCCAGAGAAGCTGTGGATGCCCCATCCCTGGAAGTGTTCAAGGCCAGGCTGGATGAGGCTTGGAGCAACCTGGTCTAGTGGAAGGTGTCCCTGCCCATGGCAGGGGGGTTGGAACCAGATGGTCTTTAAGGTCCCTTCCAACCCAAACCATTCTAAGATTCTCCCAAGTGCCTTCAGGAGTCCATGGCTGTTTGCCTGCTGCTTCTGAAAGTAGCCTTCTAGAATCAGGAGGGGAGAGCTTGGGTTCCCTATTATTTAGGGATGTACATTAACTCCTGTCACTTGTATTCCTTCGGGTGCCCATGAGGAGGAGAAAATTGTGAGAAGAAAGCTTTAGAGGCAGCATTAGTACATAGAGT
>NW_010238033.1:0-10960 GCF_000690775.1 Eurypyga helias | reverse complement strand
CCTTCTTCTGTTCAGCTTCCAGGTTCCTGTGCTTAAAATCTTTGTTGCTTTTCTTTTGGGTGTATGCAGGCATGTAAGTGGATTTCTGAAATTGCAAGGTTCCCAGTTGCTTGTTTTCCTATGTGAGACCATGAGGATAGCATTGTCTCGTGGCAGGGGAACCAAGTTTGCCCATGTCCCCGCCTACCAGGCTGTTGATCTCGCCCCTGCCCTGGAAGCCTTGTGGACAGCCTGTTCTATACAATGAGGCTGATGGGTAGGGTTACCTGAGTCAGCCTTTTGAAGGCAGGTCAGTACAGCCCGAAGACTCGCGCTGTGCGGTCACCATCCCCTTGGGAAGCTTCCAGAGGTTGTGCAAGGTAAGGGTTTGCCTTACAAATTGAGAGCGCGAGAGAGACTTGGGCTGTGACATGGGTGGGGGAAAGAACATGTGTCTCTTGTAAAAGCAAGAATCTTTTTTTGTTTGTTTTATTGAAGTGCTGATACTATTGTGTGAATATCTGCCTGGGTGAGACCTGCCTTTTCCATGAGAAAATGACTGACATGCAGGTGTTCATTGCTTGCTTGCATGTAGTCACAGTCCACAGAAGCTGACCAAAGGGAGGAAGTGGGACACAGGATGAGGGGCGGTTGTTTCCACCCCAGGGTACCATTTGGACTCATGTAGTTGTAGCAGATGTGGATTCAGCTTTAATACATTTGAACCCAAAGGTTGTTTAAAAGTGGTCGTGGCGCAGGAACTTGTTTGTAAATGTGCTCAGTTGACTTTGTTACTAATTGATGACTAGGAAGCATTGAATATTCTTAATGTAACTGTTCTGTTTCATTTCACCTGAGCAGATGCTTATGACCCCTCTGCACTGAGGATTCTTTACATTCTCCCGAACAGCCCATCTTTACAGGTGTGGGTAGCAGAGAGGGTTTTGTTCCTCTTTGTCAGCTTCTTTGGTGAGACAGTGCCAAAAATCTGAAGGAAGGACCATAGGGTTTAAAATATCGCCTGACACCTACTGGTCAGAGGATTCGGTTGTCTAGGGTTTCCTGCCGTTTCCCACTGGGAACTAAACTACTCTCCTCGGGAACCATCAGTAACTAGACAGCTAAACTTACGCTTCCCTTCCCCTCACTCCCTCCCAACCATTTTCATATCATGTCTTGAAAGTACAGAATGCTTTGTAAGTGGATAATACACAACACAGGCTTGATTCATTAACAGAAAGCAAATCTATTTTTTCCTTGCTGTGTGTTTACATACAATGTTCTGCTAGGAGAGATGTTTTTTTTCAAAATGCGGAGTAGCACTTTGACCATAAATGTGACTGTAAGTGAACACCTGCAGCTGCAGTTCTGCTAGAAAAATCATGCCTGTGCTTGGCGATGTAAACGAGAGTTTCTCTTCTTACAGTGATATATCCCTTAGGCAGGTTGAGTAGGTCTTTGAGATTAAATGCATTTTGAGCAGGATTTTGACAGCTTTACAAAGTCAGTTTATCAAAATCTCTTTACCACTGTTTATACAGAAAAGTAACTTTCTTTTGCTAAGTGATTCAGAAAAGCCCGCAAATGTCTTGAGAGCATTGCAAAGATAATTCTGCACATAATTAGTATGATTATTTTGCAACCTCTGTCCAAAGGAATGTATCTGGGTGATGACTGTTAGTCTAGCAACATCCAGACTTGGGCGTTGATATGACTACCACTTTCATAAATAATACAGAAGGATATTTTACGTCAGTAGTGTTTCTGCTGTAGTGGGGAGAGTGAGGTTCTGCCAGCTTTTTTCCATCAAGTTACTGTATTTTGGAGGAGGGTAGAAAATTGAAGCAGGGTCCATCTTCCAACTACTATCCTGGCTAGAGAAGCTATGAGCAGGTCCCTCCTTGCTGTGGTGTTTAGAAGTCTGTTTGGTGCTTCTAGCTGCTGGTGCTCCATGTGAAAGGCTGGAATTATTGGTAGGGGTGCAGAATCTAAGGTGATGAACAACAGCTCTGTGACAGCAGAGGGCTATCATCTGTCATGGCTTCTTCCCGTTTTCCCTTCAAGGTGGCAGTGAAACCCATGTGTTTTGAAGAGGATGCAGAAGAATAGCATAGGGAGACAGTCCGAAGTTACTGCTTGCCAAAGATATTAAATGTCTTATAATGAAACTATAACAGTGGCCTCTCTGGAAGCAAAATTAGTCAAACCATTTTTTTTAGAAATTGTCAACTTAAGACTGATGAATGCGCCATGATATTGATACTTGGATATCACGTTGGATTGATTAGTCCTTTTCTTGTGCTGGTGTTGCAACAGTGTCTTCTGTAGGTGGTTCCTATTTTCTGGGGCTGATGCTGGTTTTAAAGAGCCTCCTATTTTTACTGCTCGCTCAAACACTAACAGCCAGTAGTGGCTTACTTCCCTGTAAGTGATGGGATTCGTGCATCCTCTTAGGACAACAACAGATGCAGCGTATTGTTCCTGAAACGTAGTCTCTTTTTTTTTCCTCCCACTACAGGAGAGTTCAACTATCCTCAGACAAAAGTTTTGCAAGTATGACCTCTTCTCAAGTCACTTTTGAAGTGAGAGGACCATCAGTACCAGGTACCCAAATCATGCTTTCTCCTTTGTGTATGGGTTAACTAAAAGAAAAGTGAATAGAAAAAATGTTCAAAGGCTGTCTTTCCTGTTTTCTTCAGACGTAAAATAACATGTCAACTCAAATAGCAAAATGGTAAATTATTGTAAAATAGTATTAATGAAGAAATTTCTTGCAGGAGTTTGAAAATTAGATTTGGGAATTAACTTTTACGTTTTTCATCAAACAAGAATCTCATACTGTGCTTGAGACTTTGTTGCTACCTGAAATGGTTATGACTGTTGTAAAACTATTGTTCTGTCTCCAGTAACTTTTTCTTCCAGGTGAACAAGCATTTACATTCTGGACCATTGTAGGCAGGCATGCTCAGACGTGTTTGTTCTGTGTTTTATTCGCTCTGCATCCCTGTTGAAAGTTCTCCATAACATGTGACCTGTATGAGGAGTTAAGGACAGAAAGTATGCAGCCTAATTCAATATTCTGTCTGTGCAAAAATGTGCAAAAACTTTTGTAATCTAAGTGAGGAACACAAGGTGTCGGATGATGTAGAACACAAAGATTTAGTGTGGACAAATTCTGCTTGCTCTTCTTTAGGAACTTCGAAGGAAGGCCAAAAATAATTTAGTGATTGCCTAACAGAAGCAGTTGAATGTGGGAGCATGCACAGATTGGCAAAATTCCTGTTACAGACAAATACCAGATGGCATAAGTAGTTGTTGTAGCTGTGGAATAAAAGTGATAAAAACATATTTAAAAAGTTTTGACATCTGCTCCATGTTAGACCTCTCCAGTGTTTCTTTCGTTTGACTGGGAATCTGGGAACTGAACACTGACACAGACTGTGGACATGAAGCCATTAAGGAGTAGTGTTTTCATAGCATTCTGGAGAAAACTTTAAAATTCAAGAATAAATGGACCTTAGATGAGATGAGGCTATAAAGCTCTGGTGTAGCTATATAATGGAGTATTGCAAGCCATGCTCCTCTTCCCCTGTTTACAGGGTTGCTTGCACTGATGTGATGGCACTGTCACTAGCAAAACTGACTTTGGATGTGTAACTTTTTCTTGTACTAATAATACCTGCAACAAAAATTAGGATTAGAGAGAACTAAATCCTGCCTCAGTGGCTGTTTACAAAGAATTACCTGAAAATACTTATGGTAAATATAGCATGACGTGGTGACACAGAACACTGCTGCTGCTTATGACAATATTGGTATCATTTTTTTTGACTGGGGAGAAGAGCTTTCAGATGCAGCAGTGGCAAGATGCAGTCTTGTGAAAGAAGAGAGGTAGGTTTTCAGAGCTATCAGCAGTTCTGCAAACAACAAAATTTCCAGTTTGTTTAGAAACATCATGTACTGGTTTTGTCAGATCACCATAGTGAGTAGTTGGTGAGACAAAATCTTCACTTTGAGCACTGATGTCCTCATCAGTCTCCCTTCCTCTTGATGTCAAAGCCAGTGGTTCCAGGCTGACTGGCAGGGTGTAAAAGGGCATCATCAGCATAGGAATGATGCTTTGACTCACTCCCTCTAGGCAGACCACTTCTGGATTCAACAGTGGTGATGAAGTCTGACGCAATGACATAAGCTTTTCTATGTTTGTGACATGGAGTGCTTCATTTTGCCTCATCCTAGCAGAAGGAAGAGAGTCACGGGTTACTGGCTGTGACTCCCTTAGGCGTTCATCAGGGCACGGTTCCATATCTAGAGACTGCTGGGGGCCAAATATTAGCTAACAGGAAATAAAAAATGAAGCTTCTAGCTCCTAACTGTCCACAAACACTGCTCTGCCTAGCTGTGTTGGAGCAGAAGGATTGCAGTCTCAGTGAGACTCTTGCAAGCTTTGAGACTGGGCAAAAGGCCTGCAGTAGCTTCCCCTTCACTGTAGCTGAAGGAGCACTGCCAGTAGTAGCATTTCGGCTCCCTGTCAAGGGGAGAGGGAGAAATTAAGGATCCCTGAGCTTAAAACACAAACCAAAACCTCACTGAGTTTAGAATTACCTTCAAAAAGGCCGTTCAAGTTTATCATGCGTTCCACTTGTGTCATTTGTGATAATTTAAGCAGCATGTTACAAATCCTGATTCAACCTTGGAATCCAAGAATCATGAAATGGTTTGGGTTGGAAAGGCGCCTTAAAGGTCATCTACTTCCAATGCCCCTGCCATGGGCAGGGACACCCTGCACTAGACCAGGTTGCTCCAAGCCTCATCCAGCCTGGCCTTGAACACTTCCAGGGATGGGGCATCCACAGCTTCTCTGGGCAACCTGTGCCAGTGCCTCACCACCCTCTCCAGGAAGAACTTCTTCCTGATATCCAATCTAAACCTCCCCACTTTCAATTTAACCCCATTACCCCTTGTCCTGTCACTACAGGCCCTTGTAAAAAGTCCCCCTCCATCTTTCTGATATGCCCTTTTCAGGTACTGGAAGGCTGCAATAAGGTCTTCTTGGAGGCTTATCTTCTCCAGGCTGAACAAGCCCAGTTCTCTCAGCCTGTTGTTGTGGTTTAACTCTGGCAAGCAAAATGCCATGAAGTTGCTCTCATGGGTCCCCCTTCCCTCTTCCACTGGAGGGGAAGAATCAAGAGGGGAAAAAACCCAAGGAAACTCATGAAGTTGAGATAAAAACTATTTACTAATTGAATCTAAATTAATATATACAAATACTACTAATAATAAGTAGTTAAAATAATAGAAAATAAAACATATTATACAATTGCTCACCACCCACTGACCAATGCACAGCCAGGTCTCAAGAAGTAAGAGTCAGAGCCAGAGAGCCTGAGAGCTATTGCAGCAGAGTCTGAGTGAACCCTATCAGTGACAGCATGACTGGGAAAACTAACAAATCCACCAACTCACTTCTGAATGGGCCAGCAGAGGAGTTAGCAAAGCAGCTAACACTGGAGTTGGAGAGAGTGTTAGCAAGTGCACGAATGTGGAAGTGTAGGAGAGTAATGGCCCCCAGACCCACTCCCTACCTGTGTACTGAGCACGATGAGCTGTGGAATGAAATATTTCCATGGCCGGTTTGGGTCAGCTGCCTGAACTGTGTAGCCTGTAGCGAGAGAGAATTGGGAATGCAGCTGCAGTGTCAGAAGCTGAGAGAAACCTTGGATTTGGTGCAGATATTTCCCAGCACCAGCTAAGAAGATTTTATCAGTACTTTTCTCAGTGTAAATCCAGGAACACAACTTCTTACCAACCACTGTAAAGAGTGTTAACACTTTTCTGCCTAAATCCAGCGTACCTGTCCTCACAGGAGAGGTGTTCCAGCCCTCTGATAATCTTCGTGGCACTCCTGTGGACTCGCTCCAGCAGTTCCATGTCCTTTTTATGTTTGGAGACCTCACAGCTGATGCAGTACTGCAGGTGGGGGTCTCACCAGAGAGGAGTAGAGTAGAATCACTTCCCTTGACCTGCTGCTGTTTCCTCTTTTCCGGTCAGTGGGAACTTCACTGAACTGCCATGACTTAGTGAATATGATGGATAGTGGCTTAACAACATCATTTTTTAACAGTATTGCTGGAGAATTTGGAAGCCAACTTTTTAAAGGGCTGTGGTTGTCAATAGTCCCTCTCTCAGGTCTTTCGTTACGAAGGAGACGGAAACACTGTTGTAATTTATGGGTTGGAGGAAATTCCCTTCTGAACCAGAGAGGGAGTATGAATGGGTGTTTAAAGTATTTGAAGGTTTGGCCATGTAGGCTGTATTTACTAATTCCATATAGGTCTGAGTAATGACTGTTGTGGGTTTTTTTTCTGTTTGGGGTTTTTTAGGAGAGGTTTTTGCAGTATGTGGGAGCTGCAGTGCTTTGGGAAATTGGAATCCACAAGTTGCAGTGGTCCTCCAAACTGATGATCGGTAAGTTGGGTTTTGGGGGATTTTTTTGATTTGTTCCTTTTGAAGTAGCTGGAGTTCTGGACCAGCAAATATTTTCTGGCTTTGAGTTTGTAAACTACCAAGCTACACATACAGCACTGCAAGTAAAACTTTACCAAAACATCTTGTGTTGCCCTTGAACACTTCGAATGCTTAGGAATGTGTCTAAGAAAACATTTACCTTGGGTATTTCTAGTTGCAGAGGATGCTTCTACCGTTGTGGTTGGTATATTTCAGTAGTTTAGTTGTAGGAATTTTAAGAAACTGCTATGGGTAATTCGCAGTCCCATAGCTATATAGCAAGTTATAGGAAATGTTTATAGTGTTTTTTATTTTCACCTATACAAGTTATTATTGTGGCCGTAAAGAGATGGGGAAAAGATTATTTAAAATTGCATTACAGTTGCATTAAAACTCTTTAAGTGGTTTGTGTGTATATAAACATGAGTGTCATGGTTTAGCCCTCTTGGGCGGTTAAGCTCCACCAGTGTTGCTCTACCCCTCCACACACACCCCCCTGCTCCCTGTGAGGAAGGGTTGGAGGAAAAACAAGGGAAGCTCAGAAAAGCTGAGATAAGAACTATTTAGTAATATAAATGAAACTTATGGAATTACTCACAATACTGCTGCTAATAAGTAGTTAAAAGAAGAGAAAACCCCCCATATAATACAGGATCTTACCACCCGTGGGCCGACACAGCCAGGTTCCAGAACAGCAAGGCAAAAATAAATCCAAAAAACCCTGAGCCCAAAAGCGGAGGGAGAAAACCCAGGAGCTGAGAGCAAGGAGAAGGAAACTTCCAACCCCCCTGAACTAAGACCACACTGCCAGCAGGAAACTCCTAGCCAATCCCCCACGCACCTTCCTAGTTGCGTTTGCCTTGCAAACTCCAACCGCCCCCCCATGACACTGGTATGGGGGGGACACTGACCACTCACCTTGATGTGTTATGGAATGGAACAAAATCCTCCCTGACTGGAACCAGTACAGTTATGTAAGAAGAAAGTTTGAATGCAGCGGGGGAATTTAGTGTTTCTGTAAAACAGTGCACTGCCTGTCATTGTTTGTATAATGCAGGAAAACAGGACTTGAGGATGTATTTATAATTTTGTTGGTGACTTGCTGTGCGATCCTGCATGAATCCCTGAATTATACCATCACGTTTTCCCCATCTGTTAAATGACAGCGAGAACCTTGCTGCATTAGAGTACTTCAGATCTGTAGATTAGAAAGTGTAATTTCAGTTCTGCGTATTTATTGTGCTTTGTCCATGTTTGGCTAAGATAGCTTGAAAAAAACCCTTTATTTTAGAATATCACTTAGGAAGTGAACATCACTTAGGAAGATAAGAATATCACTTATCCAGTGCGGCACTGGCACAGGTTGCCCAGAGAAGCTGTGGATGCCCCATCCCTGGAAGTGTTCAGGGCCAGGCTGGATGAGGCTTGGAGCAACCTGGTCTAGTGGAAGGTGTCCCTGCCCATGGCAGGGGGGTTGGAACTGGATGGTCTTTAAGGCCCCTTCCAACCCAAACCAGTCGGGGATTCTATGGCAGACATATGTCTGAGGTGGCTGTTAGGCTGTATTTTAAAACTGGTTTGTTTTTTTTTTTTCCCCCACAGTCAATTATGGAAGGCTACTGTAGAACTTCCTAGAGGAGTTCCTGTTTGTTATCGGTATTTTAAAGGGTACTTCTTAGAACCTAAGGTATGTACAACATTTTCTATCTTAAATTGGCTCATCCTTAGTTCTCTTTGTGAAGTAAAAAGGACTTTAAGGTTAAACTTGAGTTTTTAGAAATAAATCTTAAATTTCAACATATGAAATATTAAAATATTTGTGGACATACAAGCAGTTTACTTCTGGAAATACATGACCATATGCTGTTAACTTCATTTTTGTTAAATTGCCTTCTTTCTCTTGCCACTGTTAGTGTTTTACAAATTCCAGTGCTGGTGAAATGCCTGACATTATTATAAAGCTGAAATGATACGGTAAAGTTCTCATTAGTTACAGTGAGCCTGTAACAACTTCTACACTTAAAATGGAATATGGACTTCAGCAAGGCAAGGATCTCTAGCATAGAAGCAAGCGAGAGCAGGATAAAAATGGTTGGTGTGAGCAGGAGTATTTAAATTTGTCTAGATTTTTGGGTGACACACGAGAAGTATGAACTACCTTTTGTGCTGCATAATTAGCATATCTTAATCTCTTTGAGTGAAAAGGTAAAGCAAGGAATGGGGCATCCCAGTGTTTTCCCTAGGCATTTGCATCACTTGGGGAGAAAAAAAAACCCAGAGATGTGTTTTTACAGGTCGTGATGTCAAAGTTGCATGTGAGTAGAATGTGGCAGTATACTGGTCTGTAGAAATTGTACTGGAGTAAGGTGGAAGTTCCTCAGACTAGGGATGAGACTGCATCCAGAAAAAAAGTTGGACTAATTTGGGAAAATAAGCAGCTACTCTTTAACTGTTTTTCTTTATAACAATTAACAACTGTAAGAAATAACCCATTTAAAGCTGTCTTTGCTGTTTTTCTTACTATATTAATATCATGTACCTATTCACCCTGGGGTTTTAGTTCTTCATTGAAATTGGGATTATGGAGGCTGTAGCTGAATGTGCAAAGGAGGTATAGAATCACCTGGTCTGCATTCGCTATTGGGGCCTGTGCTGTTCAACATCTTTGTCAGTGACATGGATGATGGGATTGAGTGCACCCTCAGCAAGTTTGCTGACGACACCAAGCTGTGTGGTGCGGTGACACGCTGGAGGGAAGGGATGCCATCCAGAGGGACCTGGACAGGCTGGAGAGGTGGGCCACTGCCAACCTCATGGAGTTCAACAAGGCCAAGGGCAAGGTCCTGCACCTGGGTCGGGGCAATCCTAAGCACAAGTACAGGCTGGGTGGAGAATGGATCAAGAGCAGCCCTGAGGAGAAGGACTTGGGGTACTGGGGGATGAAAAGCTGGACATGAGCCAACTGTGTGTGCTGGCAGCCCAGAAAGCCAACCGTATCCTGGGCTGTATCAGGAGGAGTGTGGCCAGCAGGGTGAGGGAGGGGATTCTGCCCCTCTGCTCTGCTGAGACCCCACCTGGAGTGCTGCGTCCAGCTGTGGAGCCCCCAACATCAGAAGGATATAGACTGGTTGGAGCGAGTCCAGAGGAGGCCACGGAGATGCTCCGAGGGCTGGAGCCCCTCTGCCATGGGGACAGGCTGAGAGAGTTGGGCTTGTTCAGCCTGGAGAAGAGAAGGGTCCGGGGAGACCTTATAGCACCTTCCAGTGCCTGAAGCAAAGTATGTGAATTGCCAGGGTACGTACTCATCCACTTAGCTGTGTCTAGCCTGTACCTGTTAAGTGCATAGGACTTTATTTCTCATAACATATGGTCTTTTGAAGAGGAGAATTCTAGCTACAATGCTTTCTTCCTCTACTTGTAAATTTTTTGAAGACCAGTGAAAAAGCGGTATCCCTTCATTCTAGCAGGAGTATAATGCATAGTATAGTGCAAATGTGACAGTATATGGAGGACTTCAGCATTAACAACTCTGATACGGAAAAGATACTTCTAAGTTAAGTTATTCTGAATATTTTTATTTCAATAACTTTTTTTTTCATTTTCATTCAGCATTGCATGTGATTAATGTTGTAAATTTGGTAGACTTGCGATGCATGATCCTTCAGACACAGTTTTTTGTACCAGTGAAATTTTATGTGTCATGGCCTGTATTAAGTGGGATAACTTAAATACATCTTTAGCCTTAAATATCTGTTAAAGCATGAATATATGTATTTGACACCACATAATTTGAGTAAATCATGCGGAAGACCAATCCAGCTGAGTAACTGCTCCTTTGCTTTCTATATCAACCTGCATCTTTGAAGATGCTTGAGATGGATATGCTGGCAAAGCTGGGAGTGATGCATGTTTTACACAGAAAATGATAGTTCTGATATTATCCAAGATATTTCTGCAGACTAGATGAGACAATACATACAATGATTCACATTCTGGGGGGGAAAACACCCCTACACCTCCCCTTAAGTTACCTTACTGTGAGGATCTTCCCGTGTTTTATTCTATGCATACTTTATGTTTGTTTGAGGGGATGGGGAGAACCAAAAACCCCTTTTGGAATTTTAGTTTTGTGTTTGTTGTATGTTTTAGGAGAATGCTTTGATATTTGTTTGCATGATGCGTATTTGGAAACCTTAGAAAGGAAAATACATGCCTTATTCTGTTAACCTACGTTCTATATTTGTTTTTCCAACCGTGAATATGCAGTCAAGTTTGGGGTTATTCCTTTCAAGGAAAGTGTGAAATAACAAAAGTTATCTGTACATGTAGCAGGATACTTAAAACTGGATTGGTGAACATTTTTCACACTTCTGAGACTATTGCTTAAATATAGAAGTTTCACATGAGACTTACATTTACTTTTCTAAAATGTACATAAATCAAATCATGGAGTCATATAATGGTTTGGGTTGGA
>NW_010238032.1:44433-56054 GCF_000690775.1 Eurypyga helias | reverse complement strand
CTTTCTATCCATTCTCCACCCAGATCTTGGTGAAATCTCCACCCCCAGCGTGGACACATTGTCTCCACTTCAGGAGTTAAAGGCAGTGGAGCAGAGGAATTAAACTCTGGAAGGCAGATGGTAATTTGTTCTGTGGAGGGTCTGAAGCCAAGCCAGTGGCAGAAGCAGCCTTGCTGTGCTGTGCAGATGCCTGGAGATGCTGAGCAGAGATACTATGCTGCTAGGAGGTAAACACACTGTTGTTACTAGGACAGTGTTTTCTCCCTGCCCTCCCCTTATGGTGTTTTCCACAGCAGCTCCTGGCAAACGCACTAGCTGTGGACTAGAGCAAAGATCAGAGTGAAAACAGGCCTTGGATAGTCTGAGCACCTCACAACAAATAACTTCCCAGGAGCTCCGCTCAGCAGCTGTTCGGTGTTTTGTCAGCAACAGCAAAACTGAGGTGACATTTCAGGGTCAGCAAGCCAAGAGATGTCACATAGAGCCCGGTTTGCATCTTTAAGACAAATGGTTTATTAAGACTACAGTTTAAATGTGAAACTGCCTCAAACTGTAAATTCAGCAGTTCTTGGCAATACCAAGTTTGAGAGGAATTTTGTAGGCACCACAGCTGTTGCACGTTCGAGGGGCCTTTCTAGTGTGCTCAGCAGACGGAGTGCTGTAGTGCAGCATGTTGAGACATAAGGCAAGGGAGAATTCTTGTTACTGCCATCTTGTCTCTTCACCTTTTTTCTTTTCTGGGACACAGCAACTACATGCTTTCTGTAGCTGAGTCAGTCGTCTCTTCATAGATGGGAACTTGCTTGGTGACTTTCTGATCCTGTCCCCAGAGCTAACTACATGTTGTCCTCCCTGCCAAGCCAGGAGATCTTGCAAGCAGCTTATTTCAGACTGTTGCTTTATCTTTGCTCAGAAAAGCTTCTTTGTGGGAGAAGTTGAAGCGTAGTCTAAACTTTCAAAATATGGAGCCAGTGCCTGTGTGTATAGCCCTTTCCGTTAGCTTGCTTCAGGTGGTAGTGTGGCATTTTCCTTGTGTCCCAAACACCTGAACATTCTCTAATGAATCACAGAACTGCAGTATCTCTTCAGTCCTGTTGGTTTAGTCAGTATTTCACTGCATCCTGTCTCAAAATCCTGCTGGTGTAAGAACTGCCACCATGTCCTCTAGGAGCATATCACTTGCACTCCTAGTCCTTCCCGTGTTTCTTCAAAGTCTGTTTTAGATCTTTCCACAACAAGGGGTTTCCAGCCTTTGCCACTTCTAGTTGGGTGAATGACACAAGTTTCAGCTTCTTAGCTAACCTACAGAATTGCAGTCTTCTCAGTATAGTTACTTTTATTATGGGTATAATGGTGTTCTGATACTAATCTGGGAGCTGGGGTCATCTACATACAAACACCTCCATGCTGTATGGTGGTATCTGGAAGCTAAAATAGAATATACTCCCTCCCCCAGCTTTCAAAATGAGGTGGGAAAGCTATGACTCTTGCCTTCTCAATTCAGTGTCTCTGTTCAGCTGAGCCCTTGCAGGGACGTAGTGCCCCACTAATCCTTGCCCCAGATAAGACTGTGGTGAGAGAGGCGGAGATGTGGCAGAGGTTTCATCATGCTTGGCGCTCTCTTGGTGGTAAGATGTGTTGGCTTGGGGTATTCTGGTATGAAGTAGGAGCCAAGTGCCTAAACCTGGCTTTGGGAGGGGCAAAGCATTTCACTGGAGAACCTGCATGCGAAGGGAATGCTGCTGCTCTTTTGCATCTGTGGGTTGAAGCCATAATATTATAACAGAGGCTGACAAACTGAAGATTTCCTTCCTGTGAAGGTTCCAGCTGCCTAGATATCTAATCCTTCGGCAGCTGGCTCCCAGCCTGGTCCCATAGGGTCAAGGATTTCTCTATTCAAAATATCTTTAAAATCATATGCTAAATGTTTATCCTTCCTCAGTTCTTCACAGAAGCTGTGCACTTATCTCGTGCTTCTGACAACAGGGTTCTAGCAGCAGGAGGTCTCTTCCTCAGGCTGATTTGAATGGTCCTCCATACAACATCAAGTACTACTAAAATACTGTGTGAAGGACTGCCAAGCAGAACCTGGGTCTCCTGTGTAGTTGGCTGAGGCTCTCTTCCTGGAGTCGTGCTAATCCTGTTTACTTTGGGAGGAGTACCATGGGGGAGATGGGTGGGAACAGCAAAAGAATGGTTGGCTTCACTCTGGAAGTATGGAGAATGGGGACTGCCTCTTCTTATTTGTCTAAACTAATAGACCAGTTGTGTATTTTGTTCTTGTTCTTTCAGATCCTGGGTGCTGTGATCCTGGGTTTTGGAATATGGATTCTAGCTGACAAAACCAGTTTCATTGCCGTTCTACGTAAGACTGTGTTTCTTTGTCTTTTTCCTTTCTGAATAGATTCAAGTCCAGGGCTGCACTTCACCATGGGGTAGCATGGGGATGGCAGTGCTTTTATGCATGGTCTGTGACCTGAGCGATAACGTGGTGTATAGCAAGATGGTATTTTCAAGGACAGGGTGAAAGGGAGCAATCCTGGAGACACAGCATTCCTCCTAGTCCTGTGGATTGCAACGCCAGAGTCACCGAGTGAGACACTGCCTCTTCACCCAACAATCTAAATACTTCATCCTAAACCTAGGGACTAGTATTGCATCCTGTTTTCACTCTATGCTGTGTGTTTCAGCAACAGCTTTCTCATTACCATCCTGTCCAAATGCCCCCAGTGCCTTAATGCGGTCTTACTATGTGAGTCTCTTATGTTCTCACTGCTTTCTGTAAAGATCTGTTTCAATTCAGCTGTTCTAAATGCCAAAGAAAAGGGGTATCTGGCTTTACTGATGCTTCACGTGCACTGGAAATATTCAGTATGTTTGTTCTTAAGCAGTAGAGAATGCAGATCTGAGGTGGGTGGAGGGTGTGGGGCTGTGAAGTCTTTAATGCTCGGACTTTTAAAACACATTGGATAAGATTTAGCCTGGCCATCAGAGGTGTTTTGTGTCATTGCACATGCAAGGGGCTAGCTTCCTTTCCCGTTAAGTCAGCCAAGAGCACCAACGTGAGCCTCAACAGAGGGTCTACTTTCTGCTTCAACAAAAAACTGAGCTTGTAGGGCTCTAAGTGGATTCTCACCAAATGAGTAGCTCAGCTCCATCTTTCACAAACTCTGCTTCCTTTGTGCATTTTCTTAGAGGGTCCTTCGAACAGCTTTTCTGCTTAGTGAGTCTGGCTACTCACTGCCACTACCTCCAGTGTTGCTGACTCTGGCACCAGGAACAGATGCTGCAGGAGGGCTGCATGGCACTGCTTGCAGCCCCAGGGAATAAACAGTAATGGCATTCATAGCCCTGTTCCTAGCTATGATCCTGCCAAGGGCTTTATCTCCCAAGTCCTGCAGGATGCTTTGGCCTGGCTTTGGAAGGTGCTGGGTGGAGACAACACCCCCACTAATACCCTATGCACAGGTACTGCTGCTTGCCCTGTTTGTTGTGCTGTGACACCTGGCTTGCTACTGCAGTACTAAAGGGTGAGAAGGACAAGAAGGGGTGCTGGTTAATAAAGTGGGGTGTAAGCAGAAAAACACTTAATTCAGGCAGCTGAAAAGGAGTTTACCCAGGACCTGGCTATTTATTTGCAGCACCCCTCACAGTCTGAGGTGTATTTAGTACCAGTGGGCCAGGCTGACAGGTATTGCTGCCACCTGGGGAGGTATGAAGTCCCTGGGTTTAGCACAACTTCATCCCATTTTACCCAGAATCTCTGCTAACAGAGCATTTAAGGAGTTAGCTTCCTTCCTGGTGATTTCCAGCATCAGCTCTTTCTCCCTGCCCCCTCGCTTCCTTTCCCATGCCTTGCCCCTGTCTCCCTCTGCTTTAGTAACCCAGGCATCAGGGAGGGAGCCCAGCACAGCAGGCACTCCAGCTGCTGCCAAAGGAGCCTGTTGTACTTGCTTGGCTGCCTGCCCAGCGCAGGGGAAAACATGGATCAACAGCAGACAGAGCAGGAGTTGTCTTGCCAGCAGGACTTTCCTTGCGAGACAAGATGTGTGCAGATGAGAAGTGCCAGCATGACTCCTGCCCCCCTGCTGATGTCACTTCTTCAGGGGCTTTTGGGTTGGAAATACCTTGTTCGTTCTTCTAATGAGAAGCTGTCCAAGCAGCTGCTTTCTAACACTGTGGAGGTGCTGCAACCTGGGCACTTCAACGCTTGTATGATGGCTGAGCAGATTTTGGGCAAGGGAACGGTGTAGCCTTGTGAAGGCAACTCCTGTAAGGCAGCATCTTCAGCGAATGCTTCGCAGTATCGGCGCCTAACCTGGTGATGCAGGAAAGAAAGATCCTGGTTTCTGGGGCATATGCCCAGCCAGGGAGAGTCTGGTCTGGAGATGAATCAAGGTTGACGTGTCTGAAGGGACCTGTGTGGCAAATAGCTCTGGTTCATTTTTTTGGATAACTGATCTTTTTGCCTCTGTTTGGCATGTTGTAGGGGTAAAGTTTGGAAGCTGGTGACTTGCACTGGAAGTGGGGTGTGTTAAGGGGGAGAGTATTAGTCTGGATTTGGTTATTCTCCCTTAACCTATTTCAGGAGGACCTCAGAGGAAACTTGCCTCCTGGGAGTTCTGTCCAGGAAATGAAATGCTGAGCTCTAGGAACATTATTTTCATTAATCGCTGGATATCTAGAATCCCCCTACACTGCACAGCTCACAAGTTTAAGATCCTGTTTTGATCCTGAAATAGCATCTATTTGCAGGCGGTCATACACAGGTGCTGCAGCAGCCTGTAGTGAGTGCCTGGCCACAAGCTATTCAACACCGACTTGTCAAGTAACCTGTTATAACATCTATCATCTATGCTCAACACTAGCTGTAGCTCTTGCATCATGTTTCACTCTACAGAGTTTGTGTGTCCCGCTGTTGACTGCAAGCGGATAAGTAAAAACCAGAATGACTGGAACAAGGAATAGTGCATTAAAGCCAAATCAAAAAGGGTTTTTAGGACTTTGGGGGAACACACCCCCCACCCCCCCAAAAAAAAACCCCAACGCTTTCTTGAAGATAACAAAGAGAATTGAAGCAAATGGGCAGTAGTTGTGGAGTAAAACATCCTTTATCTTACTCTCACTCAGAGTGCACTCATGAGGCAGTTAAAAGTCCAGTCAGTGGCTAACTTCTCTCTAAACAATATTAACTTGTTTGGAGTGACCTTGAGTGTTCCAGACTCTGCAGTAATGGAGACCTGCAGGTTGGCTTTGGAAGCCTTTCTTCACCAGTAGACACCCAGAAGGAGCCTTCTGTCCCCGTGTTCAACACACCTCTGTACAGTCATGTTGTAGAGGGAGACAGACTAGTATAAGTAGATACAGAGGTAGTTATCTAAATGGTGATGACAGATGTAGCTTTCGTCAGTAGTTAATTTTGTTTTCTCTCCTGACCCTACAGAGATGTCATCTCCCTCCCTGAAGACTGGTGCGTACGTCCTCATCGGCGTTGGGGCTCTCACCATGCTGATGGGGTTCTTGGGCTGTCTTGGAGCAGTCAATGAAATCCGATGTCTCTTGGGTCTGGTGAGAGAATTCATGCTATGATTTAGATCCACCCTTTAATACCTATCCTGCAAAATGTCTGTTGGATTGTGGCTGGGGCTCAGGTCTCCTGGGGACGATATTCTGATAGGTCAGCTTAGATCCGGTTCTTAATTTGCACACATTAAACTCTCTGGCAGTCAGTAGGCTGCAGCAGCGGTTCCTCAGAAATTACTGATGATGAGCTAATAACTCTGCAGAATGGGAGAGAATGTCACTGATGCTTTTTCTGTAAAGAGTGGGTTGAGGACTACAAACTGAGGAGGCATGTCTCGGGTGACCCTGTACCTCCTCCCCCACCCCGACTTCCCAGTGAGCATTGTGCTCTCAACGGTGCAAGGACAAGTATCAAGGACAGCGAGAGAGAAGAGGAAGAGTGACAGGGTCCTGCTGTGCTACAAAGCTTCTGTGGAAAGTCCAAGAGTCAAGAGAGACTCGACTAAAAGTCCTGCATGTCAGGATCTCTCTTCAAACGGTTCATCTATAGGACACTTTCTGTTTGTGATGGATGAGGTGACACTAGCTTCATACACCTCAGCCTGCTACTTGAACCCTGCTTATTCAGAGGATGTGTAGCAAACCAAGTGTGGCCACACTGTGTTTTGGCATTAGGAACATCTCCTGATGTAATGGTTGTAGCTGCCACCATTTAAAAGTAACCTCAGATGTCAGAGTTGCCTTAAAAGCAGTTTACTGTTGACTCTTAAATTTAGACCTTCAGATTAAATAGCATTTTTTACAAAGGTAATTGACTTTAAAAATTAGGTTTGTAAAATTGACTTTTTTTGCTGTGGAGGCTTGGGGTGGTCAAAGTTGAACTGATTGAGGCCGGAGTGAACTGGGAATGGAGGCTGGCAGTGGAGAGGGAGTCCCAGCTGGAATGACAAATGCACAGGGTGCTTGCAAACCCACTCCCTCCCAAAATCTTCCTGTTGGCCTGACGGAAGAACTGCTGAAGTGCATTGGTTTGATGTAGGTGGTTCTACTCAAGCCCTTTTACTGGGGAGAGCATTGTTGATAGAACTTGTCTGGAGGCAAATGTGTTGGCTCAATGTTGTGACTTTTCCTGTATATGAAACCTTATTAAAACTTGTGCTATTATGTACAGATCCTTCTAAATGCTGATAATGGTCATCTATTCTCTTTGTTTCCAGTACTTCACTTGCCTAATGGTCATCCTCATAACTCAGGTTGCTGCTGGCCTGGTCATCTACTTCCAGAAAGAAACAGTAAGTGTTTCTTGCTGTGCATGTTTTCCTTGGTCTTGGTTTAGGGGAACAGGAGACACCTGGAAATTCTTCCTTCTAAACTGAGCTGTACTGTTAGTAGGCATAACTGGATTCTCCTTTCCTCTACCCCACCTCAGCAGCTTTGCCTGTACAGTTTGCTGCTTCTGTATTTGCCAGCCTCAGTGCTACTTTCTCAAGGATTATGAAACTGTTTGGTATGCAGGCTTTATTTTTGAGTAGTGGGAACAGTGAAAAGAAATTCCTGAAAGGCTTTTGACCGCATTTCATCTTGATCCTCCAGCAGACTACTGTTTGGGCAGGTAGTAGCAGTGATTTACCATGTTGCCATCACTGGGGCCTTGATCATCACTGGCCTTCCTCTTTGTGTCATGTTGTTCCATTTGTTCAGTCCTTCTGCATCTGTATGTAAAACTCTCCTTGGAAGAGCCATCCTCTTTCCTCAACAGCAAACCTGGGCATGTGACAGTTCCTGTACTACAGTTTGAGCTTAAAGCCAAGTGCTGTGACATTTTGAAGTGGATCTCTTTGTCAGGAGTGCAGATTCACAGTATATGCTTCTAGAGCTCTGATACACTTTGTAGTGTGAAGGGAATAACTTTATTGCTACTTTAGTGAGTTGCAACAGGCTGTCCTGGCTATAGGTTTCCTGGCCAGGCCAGTGCCTGATCAGTCTTCCAGCTGCTTGGAAGCTAAACTGGGAGCCACATCCACTCAGTGGGAGCAGACTATAGCTGTGGGGTCCCTGCTGGCTTCTGTCCTGGTATGCAGGTTTCTCGTACCAGTTTTGGGTAGCCCTCACCTCTGCCATGTAACCGTATAACTACACCATGGCACGGCTGTGTCTGCTTCTCCTAAGCCAGCCCTCCTGCCAGGAGGTTACAGAAGGCAGGTGGTTGAGGAAGTTATGGATGGGGCCTGCTGGTGTAGTTTGGGGGGTGGGGGGAAGGCGCCTTTCCTCAGCATAGCTGCTATGAGCTTTGTACAAGTGTTGGTGGTGCCTGTGAGCAGCTGTTGGCTGGGTTCCTTGCCAAATGTGGTGTGAATGTAGCTTGGTCTCCGGGCTGGCTGGAGCTGAAGGAGAAACTGAAACATTGGCTAACTGGCATGTAAAATTTCAGTTTTAAATAAGCTGCTTGATTCTGAACAAAGAGCTCTGACTAATGCAGAGGAGGAAGTGTGAGGGTGGGCATTCCCCTCTGATGGGGAAATATGACTTTTTGGACCATGAAATTCCATACCTCTGTTGGCATTTCTTCTCCAGCTGTCACTCTGCTCTAGAAAACTCCAGTTTTTGTGCTGTAGCTCCTCATTTGAACCTTGGTCAGACCAGGGGGAGAACAAAAGCGCGGGGGGTTATTCTGCACAGCCCTTGGAGCCGGTGTGGCTGAGATCATCAGTTTTAGAGTGGTAGGGGAAGCTGGGCTTTGAACAGATGTTCCTGTTCAGTCCTCAGTGAACAAAACTCATGGAGGAAAAAAAACTCTTCTAGAGCCCTTCTATTTCAGGGGTCCTTGGAATTACCTGCCTAGAGCACTAAGAAAACCTGTTTTGGGAAGGTCTTGGCTGAAACCTCCCCCACGCTGGTTTGTGACCATGCTTCAGTAACGCTATGCGTGTCGCTCTGCTTCACTTGACGTACGTCATCCCAGGGCAGCTCGGAGCACAGTGAAGCAAACTGAAAACTGCTCAAGATCCAGTCCCAAGATAGGTCTATTGTCTTATTTGCATTTATTTTTTTCTGACTTGAGAAACTTTGTTAGATATAAAACAAGGAATAACAAGAGTCAAGAAAAGGATCTTGGATCCAGGGAGTAGCAAGGTGATACTCGCACCTCCACTTCTTGCAACTGAAGTATTTTTGTGCACTGCAGGAGAGTGGACAGGATTATTGTTGTACTCCTCTCTGCCCTTTTCTTGATCAGTATCTACTGAACAGATTCACTTGATGAGTTTTTGTTGGAGTATCTACTCCTTTTCAGTGTCAGAAGCCTTGCCCACCCTTGGCAAATGAAAGTGTGCTGAAATAGCCTTTTACAGCTGCGGTAGCTGTCTCTGGCAGGAAGGCTGCTGCTTTGCTATCCCCAAGGGTGTTGCTAGAGGAATGCCCCTTCAGGCTGGAATTGCCCAGTACTGCTGGGAGGATGTTGATGCGACATCTGTTTCCCTATATCTGTTGGCAACTGAAACTGGAGTGGGGTTTTTTAGGAACAGTGGAATGTCACAAATATTGCAAATGGCGTTTTGCTTTGAGTTGGATGTTGGTGCTCACTTAAATCTAGTGGATCGCAAGCACTTAAACGCGCAAGAGTCAGGGCAAGGTCTCTCTTGGCCCAGTTCACACAGTTCTTGGCAGCTTGGCTCTACGTGCCTTGAGGAAGGAGAGCAGTGGTCTTGTGGGAATTGCCCTACTTGCTAGCTATTGTTTGCAGCAAACAGGCGGGTGTGATTGCATGCAGCGACTTGCCTGGGGCTATGGACTATGCCTTAGTTTCAGAATCGGAAGTGACTGGAGGGGCGAGAACCCTCTCCTGGCTTTTTGAGCCAATTTTCCTGTGCAGGCTAGATGTAATAAATGCTGGGGGAAGGATATAGCTTGTGTGTTGGACAGAGGGTCAGGGTAGATGACCAGCAGTGGAAGAAGCCTGCACAATTCATTCAGACTGAAATCAAAGACCTATGCTCTTGCCTCTGGTGTTCAGCTTTCCCCAGCTTCCTGTTCAGTAAGCCCGTGTGAAGGGGAGACTGACAGCTCTGCTGCTTTCTGGCAGTGGTCTGTGGCTTTGGTGCATGGGCTTTGAATGCTCCTGCTGTGGGGTGGTGCCTTCTGACACCAGGCTAGCTGAGCTGGGAAGCAGTGGGAGCCCAGAAAGCAAGAGCAGCGATTTCTTGGGGCAGTTGTCCGCACAGCACTGAGTCCTGACAGGCCTTAAATGGATGAAGATGGTGAGGATGTTGAAAGCCTGCCTAAGTGTTTGTAGCCGTTTTAGCTTGCTGCTTTCAGTTTTCCTCTGCCAAGTGCAGAAGGGCAATCAGCTGCAGGTGCCTGTATTTCCCCTTTGGGCTGCTCTGCCAGTTAAACCTGTGAACAGGCTGCCTCTGGGTGTGTGCTCTCCAGAGCTGTGCTATTGTTTGCGTAATATTCCCACTTTCTCCAATTACTTTCTGAAATACCTAAAGAATGCCTGAGTTTTTAACTGAAATGCCTTACTTCTTGAAACCAGAGCTTTTTGTAAGACTTCCACTCTTACACAAGCAAGAGGAAGAGCAGATGCAGCTTCCCTATGCAGCTGTGATTGGGGACATCTAGTTCAGGCCCTCTCTCTGCTTATGGTGGGGTCCTGGGGTGGAGAAAGAGGCACTGCCTGGGATTCTTGCAGAAGTGACCCTAGGTGCGCTGTCTGGCCTAGTAGCTAAGGGGCCAGATGGGCCCAGGGTAGGACAACATACACAGCTCTCTGCCTCCTCTGTGCATGTGGAGCCAGCAGTGTGTGGGAGGGGTATGGGTGGGAACTCAGGGGTTCAGTAACTGATGAGGCTTATGGCAGCAGCCAAGGCCAATCTCATTAGTGAGAACCAGGTCAGGTTGCCTTGATTTGAAGGGAAGGAAAAGGGGAAGTGAAGTAATTAAAAGGGGAAGAGCTAGACATCATGAGAAGAAAGATCATGCAGCTTCCATCTGTCTGGCCTGATATAGATGATCTCAGTGAGCTGAGCTGCAGTTTTTCCTAGGAAGAAGAGCTATTGATGTAGAGAATTGTCTCTCTTGCAGTAGGCACTGCTTTCTCTTGCTGGGTGTCCCTGGGTTTGCAGTGGTCATTTGCAGCGCTTAACAGGAGGAAAGGGAAAACCTGTTTCCACTCACCAGAAATATTCTGAAGCACCACAGACAGAAAGGTAGTACACGGGATGGGAGCATCTGAGTGGTCAGACTGATGTAACTGTCCCATCCTTTAAACAGCTTAATGACACTTCTCTCCAACCGCTTGTGATCTGGGTCTGCCCTTAGCAGTAACAGCTGTCCTCATGTCCAAGCTGGCTGAGAAGAGCTTCAGAAGGAGGTGAGAGGAAGAAAGGTGAAGGAGTCTGAGAAGTTCAAGCTGTCATCCAGCAAACTGAAAGGTGTAACAAATATCTTTAGATAAGGAATAGGGGTGAAGGGATGACTTGTTTAACTGAGCTTTGTGATAAGACTGCTGATGAGCAGTTCAGATAGTTGCTGCTTCTATATCAAGACAGGAAGTACCGCAGTTTGGGGAGGTTGATCAACACCTTGTGAAAAAGGGAAGTTTCTACCAGCTGTATATTTGAAAACCCAGCTGCATATGGGAGGAGAGTGACTCATACCTTCCCTGACTGGTGGAGATGAACTGCAGTGACAGATTCTGGACCAGCTTTGTGGCTTAGGCCCAGCTGGAAATTTAGCACCACTCAGCTGCTTGCCCACTCCTCCCCCAGGGGGATGGGGAGGAGAAAATACAAGGAAAGGCCTGTAGGTTGAGACAGGGAGGGATCACTCGCCCATTATGGTCATGGGCAAAACACTCAACTTTGGGAAGAAAAATCAATCTGATTTGTTACTAATCAAATCAGAGTAGGATAATAAGAGATGAAACAGTTCTGAAAGACACTTCCCCCCACCCCTTCCTTTGTGGGTGCAGCTTTGCCCCTGATTTCTCTACCTATTCACCACCAGCAGCACAGGGGGATGGGGAATGGGGATTGTGGTCAGTCAGATTCACACAGATTCATGGAGTGGAAGGGGTTGGTCAGGGAGCCATGCACTAC
>NW_010238032.1:0-44072 GCF_000690775.1 Eurypyga helias | reverse complement strand
TAAGATCCCCCCTCAGCCTCCTCTTCTCCAAGCTCAACAGACCCAGCTCTCTCAGCCTTTCCTCACATGGAAGGGGCTCCAGGCCCTTGATCATCTTAGTGACCCTGTGCTGGACCCTCTTCAGTGGTTCCTTGTCCTTGGACTGAGGAGCCCAGAACTGTCCATCACATGTTCTCTGCTGCTCCTTCCTTCTCAGTTCTCAGGGGAGGACTCCTCACACTCTGCCTGTGCTCCAGTGTGGGGTCCCTCCCATGGGAGACAGTCTTCCGCAAGCTTCTCCAGTGTGAGTCCTTCCCGCAGGCTACAGTTCTTTAACTGCTCCAGCGTGGGTCACCCCCATAGAGTCCTTCAGGAACAGCCACCTCCCGTGTAGGCTTCCCACAGACTCATGGGCTTTTCAGGCACAGCTGCCCTCCCCGAGCCACAGTGGGGCCTCTGCTCCCCCATGACCCTCCATGGCTGCAGGGCACAGCCTGCTCTCTCACCACGGGCTGACAGGGAACCTCTGCTCTGACCACCTCCTCCCCCTTTGCTGACTTGGTGTCTGCCATGTCTCTCTCACACCCCACCTCTCTCCCTGCAGGTTCCCCAACATGTTTTTTCCCCCCTATTAAATACACTATCCCAGAGGCACTGCCACCATCCCTGACTGTCTCAGCTGTGGCCAGAGGTGGCTTCAACTTGGAGCCAGGGAAGCTTCTGGCAGCTTCCCACAGGAGACATCCCTGTGGCCCCTCCCCTCCTACCAAAACCCTCCACACAAACCCAATACAATGAGTCTCTCTTGCTGTAGAAATGTTACCTGCGAGTACTTAAGTCAGTGTTGACATTCAGCTTGCACTTATCTCTCACCTCCATCTCATCTGGGGCAGACAGCAGTTGTCTTACCAGGGTAACCATACCTAGTTCTGTTTCCTTATTGCTCATTGGGTAGCCCTTATCTGTGCCTGAGCAAGGGCTTGCTGGGAAGTGCCGGTGCTTTAGCTGCTGCGTTGCATGGCAAAGCTGCTGTCTTGCTACCCTTCAAGACTGAGGCTGTATGTATCACCTTATCTGTAGTTGCTACTTTTTGCACTTAACTTTTTTTGAGTGACCAAAGTTGCATATAACTTTGCTGAAAAGATACAGTTTGTACTTTGTACCTGTGTTTTACTGTTTTCCTGTCTCTCCTGGAAAGTGTTTTCATGATGCAGACTAAGACACTTTCTGTTCTGACTCCAGACCACTGGAGCCTATTGGGTTTGTTGTTTGTTTGTTTTATGGCTACCAAGCATCCCAAGTTTTTCTGTGGTAGATCTCCAGTTGTCCTGCATACATTATAAAACTTACTTGCCCAGTACTACACAACTCTGGTTTCTTGTGAGTTTAAATTTATTTCCCTTTCTAATCTGATCTTAAGGGGATGTGTGATTGCTTGGTCTGATGTCTGAACTTCTGTGTATGAAGTATGTGCTTCCCATCAACACTGTAACTGGCATAATGACAAGCAAAGGAGTTTATTCCAAGCCTCAACTTGTGAGAAACCTAAGTAGCAGTATTCCCATCAGCCTAATAAGCTTGAGAAGAAACTGGTGGTTGGAGGAAATGGGCACCTAGAATTGACCCATTTTCTCTAGAATAACTTCCCTCTTACACAGCAGCAGGCCATGCAACACCGAAAGCTAGGGTTGATTTGTTGTGTTTACTTTTGCGTGGAAAAAAAAAACCTTTCTTTGCAAGAAATGCCACCTGGTCACCATAGTGGGACTTTATCTTGGTAAACCCATTCTGTATTTCATCCTGTTGATGATGTTTGTTTACCTCTTCTTGAAAGCATTGACAAAACTGCAGAGTAAGGTATTTGAAGGTTGGTCTTGGAGACTTGTCACTGCCTAGCTGCTTTTTTTCTTTTCTTTCAAGGATTGCTTTGTGTGTTAATTAAATGCTCATTTCCCAGGTGTTTTTTTTTTTGTTTTTTTTTTTTTAGTCACGGTTCTGCCTGCCTTTCTTCTATAACTTAAAAATAGCTCAAAAATACTTTGTGGGAGTGTGATAGCCTGAGCACCCATTACTGTTTCCTTCAGATCCTTTGGAGAAGGTCTAAGCAGAAGCTACTGCCCATTCCATTATTTTTTTTTTTCTTTCAGTGCTTATAATCTTTATCTGCAGTGTCTCTGCTCTAGCCTTGTTCACTGGAGCTAGAGCAAAGCAAAATGTTTTCACACTCATGGTAATGATGAGCCCTTGTTAGTCCTGCTGTGGGTCACCTTCCTCACAGTCGAGAATGTAACACAGGTTGTAGGGAAGTATGTTATCATAGAATCATAGAATGGTTTGGGTTGGAAGGGACCTTAAAGATCATCTAGTTCCAACCCCCTGCCATGGGCAGAGACACCTTCCACTAGACCAGGTTGCTCAAAGCCTCATCCAGCCTGGCCTTGAAGACATTACGTACCCTAAACCCCAAAAAAGAAGCTAGAAGGAATTAACTAATCTAATTGTCCTGCCCTTTTTCCTTGCCAGCTGAAAGAAGAATTGTCCCACATAATTGGAAGTCTGATTGAAAATTATGACCCTTTGAATGATGATGAGAGGAACTTACAAGATGCGTGGGACTATGTGCAAAAACAGGTGAGTCCTGGGGGCCAGCAAGAGGCAGATGATGCTACCTGTCAGTGCAGTAAATGGCCTTTAAAGCTATGCTGAGAGCAGGGAAATGGGTATTGCAAGAGGCAATACTGTAGCTTGTTGATCTGGCTGATCTATAAAGTTGCCTGTGAGGTTTGGTGCCTGCATACTAGCAAACTGTCTTGCTTGCTCTTACTAGGTAAGACCCTGAACCATTCCTGCATGCTGGCTGTTAAGACTAGGTAGTATTGGCTACATACACTATAGGTCAGAGACATTAGGTGATCTGACCTTGTCGGCAGGGCCTCCAGAATACCAGCATGTGTATAAGCCTCAGAGCACATTACCTTTGTAGCAAGTGAAGTCCTTAGCTTACTGCCAGGCAAGTCAGCGGTGCTGCCTGCCTTACTGCTTGGTGCACGTTGCTTACTGCAGTGGCTCTTCTGCAAGTGTCAGTGTTCTTGGGAGCCATCCAACCACGTGCGGTTTCTGTCTGAGCATCAGGGTCACCGCTTGAGCAACTAGGTCAGCGTTCAGGCACACTGGAGTCATGATAGCTTCTTGCTGCCAAACCACAAGCTGGAGAGCTGGCTGGCTGTTGTGGTTAAATACATGCCCAGCATGGGACTCTTGTGTAGCTGGTACAAGTAATAACATTTTTTTCTTTTGTCTGTTCTTTGGTCTGCAGAGCACTGGCCTGCAGTATTTCTCCTCCTTGGAGGGCGAATCATTTATTTATGTTTTATCACTGTAGATGCATCTCTTTGCTAGTGGACTCAAGAGAAGGCTCAGTCTGCTGTGGGGAGAGGATCTTACTTGAGCCTTTTTTATGTAGGAACAGAAGGTTTTATAGAGGTGAAGTCAAGTGCTAGGAGTTGAATTCTTCTCATACACTATAGTTAACCTCTGAAAGGGAGTAGGTGTTCTGCAGACCAGTGAGGTAGATGTAGTTCCTTCTGGAGGCTGGATCTTCAGCACATATTTGGAAACCAAGTGCTTGTCCTGGTGTGGGTGTTCAGCTGTTTGTACTTTTGCTCTCATGTCTGTTATATCAGGCTGAAACATCACGTTTCCTTTCTGAGCAGAGCATGATTTTTTCCCTAAGCTTCCACCTCAAGCCTTTCTGCTCCATACCACCTTGCAAGCACTTGGATCCATGCTAAAGGATAAGATCTTAGTCTTCCATGGACTTCCTCATGTGCATGTTGTCCCTCGGGCAACTTGCAGTTTTATCACATGGCTGTGTAGGAATGCAAATGTTTCTTCGGCTGGAAACCTTTCCTCATCACATCTTCCAGCCATTCCCAACCGCTGCCAGGCGGGTGTGAGCTGGGGCTCAGCAGCGTGTCCACGCCATCGTGCGGTGGCTGCTGGTGTCCCCCGGAGCCACAGCCACGGTCAGTGGTACCTTGCAGTTGGGAACCAGAAAAGTTCCTGTTCTGTGTCCGCTTAACAGTGCATGCTACTCCAAGAAAAATAGTCTTAGTGTTTAAACCTATGGAAATGGCATCGCTAGTGGGAGACTAGGTAGTAATCCTTTTGAGATGTCTTTGAATTCTCAGGATGTCTTGTCAACATGTTAATCTTTCCTGCCTTGCTTCTCCCTCAATAAAAGAACCTGTTGATGAACTGGGGGGAAAAAAAAAAAATAACAAGCCTGCCCTTCTCCAGCTCACCCACCCACCAACAGCACCTGGTTTGCATTTTTGTCTGTTCAGCACTGCCACCTGGAGATAAGATGAAGTTCATTAGTTTTTGCAGCTAATGAGTTGCTAAATACTAATCAGAATTACACTCCAGCGTTGCTGTTAAGCTGCAAGGCCTGCTGAAATCAGAGTATCTGAGTTTCATGTAGTAAGGCTTGTGAAGGATTTGTATTCTAGCATGAGTGCTGGAATTTTATGAATGGCCTGTGCAGTGGCCCTTTAACTCTTGTCTTGCTAGCAGAGTGATTCTGTGGTAGAAAATAATGCCCCTGTCTTCTGGAAGGCCCTGTGCATAGGTTATAATCTGATAATCAGGGTGATGTTCTGATGTAACCAACTCATGCAAACTGTATGGTCTGACTGTTGTTATATGGAGAACTTCTGTGTCCTTCCACCTTTGCTGCCCGTTTTGTTTTCACGTGCAATATGTTACCGGCACAAAGTTTAATACCGTGATGATCTCTCTCTGCTTATTAGATCTCCTGCTGTGGCTGGACTGGAGCGCAGGACTGGGAAAATAATGAGATCCTTTTCAACCAAAGCCTGACTGCATATCCCTGCTCCTGCTCCAATAGCTCCAAGGACTCTCAGGTAGACAGTGGTTTCTGCAAGCTGGATGTCCCTACCAACAGCACTGTAACATCTGCTGACTGGCCTGTTCATGAGCAGGTGAGTGGGTTTGTCTGCGCCCTGTGAAGCTTCCACGGAAGTCTCTGTTCCTCTGGGAATTATTTAGAGCGTTTTTGGTTTTTTTTTTTTTTTTCACATCAGTATTGTTTGAAGTACCTGCAGAAACAGGGGCAAGGAGGGGGCAGGGATCCTGCCCTTCTTCTGCTAAAGCTACTGTGAAACTTTTGTATATGCAAAAATTATCCCAGTTACACACTATACCAAGAGATGTGTTACGGATTTTCCGTCTTGAGTAACTTAGACTCGTTCTTCTTTCCCTTGTGACTGTGTCTTCTCTATAGGGATGTATGGATGGTGTAGAGAAGTGGTTGAAGGACAACCTTGGTGTCATTCTTGGGGTCTGTACCGGTGTTGCTGTTATAGAGGTAAGTCACTCCTCCTTTATGTGAACCTGTATTACTGTACAGACTCCTTTTTAAAGGTAAAGCTATTTTCTTAAGTAACAGGACCTAGTTCAGTGGCAGTGCAGTTCTAGCTCTTGGTTGTGTCTACGTGGAGCTTTGAACTGCTGCTTTCGTTGGTTGGATTAAATATTGTGTAACCAGAAAGAATGAGAAAAGCAACATCCCACTAGGGAGATCCCACTTGTTGCCTTAAAAAGCCCGTAACACAGATTCCAGATGAAGGCACATCTCTTTGCAGCAAGGTGTTTTTGTCATCGCAATTACTGCATTTTCCTTGCGTCGGGGACCAACTTTGTTCCCCTGCGTGGTGTCATTAGGAGACCACTGTGTTCTGCCCCCTGTACTGCCCTTTCTTCCCACCTTATTATCTGTGTGGTTGCTGATTATTTTTTATGTTGTTCCCATTCTTTATTACTTATTCCAGCTCCTGGGAATGATACTGTCCATTTCACTCTGCAAGAACATACACAGCGAAGACTACACCAAAGTGCCCAAGTCTTGAGTTGGCTGACTCCAGAGCTACGGCACCGCAGAGAAAGGAGCAAACAGAACATTCCTGCCTCATACCCAGACTGTCCAACCATTGACTATTATTCCTGTGACATCCCATTTCTGATACCACTCAGCTAAGAACTCTTAGAGCTGCAATACAGCCTGATCTTCTGGCAATACGGCCCTTGGGTCACCTGCATCCTGCCTCTGGATTATTTCTACTTCAAGAAGCAGAACTTAACTGTCTCGTATCGCATGAGACTGAGATTAACCTGAGGGGACAATGCTTTTTCTGCCTGCTCTGTTAAACAATACTATTCATATCTCCATTTTAAATTCTATTGGGCCTAAAATACAGTAACTTCTCTCCTTCCTTGTTCTCCTCCCACAAATCTTTTCCCCTACCTCCAGAAGTTCCATCTCTTTGTTCCATGAGCCAGGATTGCTGTTGAGATTCCAGTGCTTTGGTAGCTTCACCTACTTCACTGACTTGTGGTGGTAACTAGTTGTGCTTTATAGGCCTCCTCCTTCCTTGCAGTTAACCTGGTTTGGTTCCTACTGTGCATCTTCCAGCCTAGGCTCTCATCTGAACTATTGAGCGCTACCTTCATACTCGCTTCTGCTTCTGGAGTCAGCTATGCCTTGCCTTCAGTGGAGCTCTTCTCTTTGAGCGTGCTGGGGAGCCAAGCCTGCCTGTTCCTAGTGTGGCCTGGCAGGTGGTGGTGCTTAGCTGTTTCTGGAATGGGTCCCTTGGGTTCTGGATTTGACACTTACATGTTTCTCCCACTTATCTCTTTACCTTTTCCTCTCCCTGTCGCACTGCTTTTCTACCTCCTGTCAGCTTGGAGGCATGTCAGAGACTGCTGCATAGTGTGGACTCAGCCCCAGGCTGGCTCTGCTGGTTGCATTCTTGGGTTGCCAACTTTTGTAGAGGTTACAATTAACTTGATTCCTCCCCTGCCCCCTTTATGAACATAAAATTTGTTAGTTGTGGTTTTTAATTATGAATATGGAGGGATCCGACTGGATTGCTGATGCTGTGTATTGGAGATATTGCTACCAGTGCCCAGTTCAGGCTCAGTAGTTTGAATGCAAAGATAAGTTGCTTTTATTTCAGTTGTCTATAGTTTTCTGAAGCCATGGCTGCATCCTGGGCTCTGTCTGGAGTGTAAGCACTGCAGCAGATCAGTAGCTAGTTCTGCAGTCATGCAGGCCGGGTGGCTCCTGTACTAACGGCTGGATGGTTTACCCTGTTCAGCCAGTGGCCAGCAGCAAGGAGTGGTGTAGAGCAGAAGAAAGCAGGAAATGTGTGTGTGGAAAACTGCCCAACTTCAGTAAGGGAGCTGGGTGCAAATCCTCAGTCCTAGCTGTGCCTTGGGCACAACAGATTTCCTGCAGTTGCACGTGGGTGTGATCACCCTGACAGCAGGAGGCTGTATGAAGGAGAAATGGATGGTCCTTGCCTGCGACCTGGTACAAGGTACTTGGTGAGAGCGCTTTTGCCTTACAGAGGTGGTCCCAGGACTGTCTCTTGTCAGGGGTGGGGTTGGTGGGAGTAACCCTAGTAGCAGTTCAAAGGGATGGCTTCACTACCTACTTGGTGTTCCTTCTGGGAGGAAAGGCTGTTGCAGGGGATCAGGGCCCCAGCGGTGGGTCCCTGCTCTGTCCTTACCTCTGGATGAAGCAGGGATTGGGGAGAGTAGATATGACTGGGCAGCTGTGTTTTATGGAGGTCTGATAAGGCTTTGCTGGTTTGAGACACTTGCCCCCTCCTGCACAGATCCTTCAAGCTGACCGTTGCTATAGCAGAAGGCACCCTTTTTAGCAGTAAAGCTTGCTAGCTTTTGTAGCACAAAGTCTCTTCTCTAACGTGTTCTTATTTGTAAGATTCTTGTTCAGTTACAGATGCCAATGCCGAGCAGCAAGTAAAAAGGAGCTCATGCTGGGTTTCCTTTTTGGTTTTTGTCTGTTTTTAGCAACATCTTCCTACTGGAAGAAATGCATGTACAGATATAAAAGTTTAGAGGGTGAATATTTCTGTAATAAAGACTTTGCTAAAAAAGTACATCTCTGCCTATGACTTGTGCATTGCAGTAGTTTCCCCTTGCTTCTTGTCAACCCACTTCTGCTTACATGCAGATCACTGACACCTGGTTTGCTTAAGGTAACAAAGGGCCTGTCAAAAGCTGTTCTGATGCCTGTGTGCGAGATCAACGTGGACTGAAGATACTGCCCAGCGGAGAGGTGACAATTTTCCTTGGCTATATTCTGCAGTAAACTTTGCCTTGTTTTATGAACTGTGCCTGACCCAGGGTGAGCTGACTGAGTGGTAGTTCCTTTGAATTACCTGTTAGCTCCTAAGCTAAGCGATCTCTGAAGATGTCACATCAAGTTTGTACTCTCCATACTGTTCTGTATGAAGTTATAAGCTTCAGGGACTAACTGACAAAACGTAAGCTTGCTGCTATGCCCACAGTGCATACAGCTCTTGCTAGCTTAGCTTTATAAATTTTTCCTCTTCCTACTCACTGTTAGTAGGCTCTTGCCTCTGGGTTACCATTTAAAAAAAAATTTTTCTCAGCCCTTGCCCTGCCACTGTGAGGAGGAAGAAAGCTGAGGTATCCTTTTTTTGTGGCTATGCCACGATGCACGGGGCTTGGCTGTTTGAAAAGCTCTTGAGGTGTAGATAGAGCCACTGCATGAATCTTCTTGCTTCCCTCAGCTAAGTTGTTGAGAGATATGAGCTGGATCTTGAAACTCCTCCTGTCCATTTAAAATGGCTGTCCATAGGAGGATCTGTGAGTGCGCTAATGGAGTCTGGAGCTGTTGCTTTAGGAATTAATAAGCATGACCTTAGTCATTACATGTGTTTGAAGAAACAGAGTGAAATTTGGAGAGTAGAAGGTGCTGATGTGCTACCAGCAAACATGGGTGGCAACTGGTCTAAAGTCAAGACTTCAGTTACCCCAATCAGCTGAGTGTGGAGCAAGAGGTGCCTAAATGGATCCTGGGCCCTCAGGAGGGTGCAGTGATCTGTCTGATCTGTGAGCACAACCTTTTCCTTTAGGATGTGCGTGAGGAGAGCTTGGTTCTCGGTCACGAGTTCTCTGTTCTGTTTGGTTTCCCAGTGCTTTAATCAGGTGGCAGTGCTTTCCCAGGGCCTCATGATCCTGTGTTCAGTTTTGGGTCCTTCACTGCAATAAAGACACTGAGGTGCTGGAGTGTGTCCAGAGAAGGGCAACAGAGCTGGGGAAGGGTCTGGAGCACAAGTCCTGTGAGGAGTGGCTGAGGGAACTGGGGCTGTTTAGCCTGGAGAAGAGGAGGCTGAGGGGAGACCTTATGGCTCCCTACAACCACCTGAAAGGAGGTTGTAGCTGGGTGGGTGTTGATCTCTTCTCCCAAGTGACAAGTGCTAGGGCAAGAGGAAACGGCCTCAAGTTGTGCCAGGGAAGGTTCTGATTGGGTATTAGGAAAAATTTTCTTCAGAAAAAGGGCTGTCAAGCACTGGAACAGGCTGCCCAGGGAGGTGGGTGAGTCGCCATCCCTAGAGGGATCTAAGAGACACGTGGGCAAGGGGCTTAGGGACATGGTTTAGTGGTGGACTTGGCAGTGCTAGGTTAAGGGTTGGACTTGATGATCTTAAAAGTCTTTTCCAACCTAAAAGATTCTCTGATTGAGAGAGCTACACTTCATGGCAGAGCTGCCAGAGCTGACAAGATGGCTGCAGGGTGGGAAGGGTGCTGCTGGTTCTCCTTCAGCCTGATGTGGGGCTGGAAGAAGGAAGGAGGGAATGTGGGGACTGCCGCTTGTCCCCAACTGCCTGAGCTCTGTGGAAACCACTTGCCTTTGGCCACTGGAGGGAGGTGTTCCACCAGGAAAACCGAGCCCACCAGGAGCACGGCTGCAGCGTCAGCAGCATTGGCGGGTCCCTGCGGGAGGAGACGACACTGATCGCTTCCTTCTGCTCCTAGTTACTGCTGGCAGCAGGGTAGCTACAATAACTTGTAATTACAGATGTGTTCTCCTCGTAAACGATTTGTGCTGCATGCTTGGCATTTTTAGGGATAACTTTCCCTTCCATTTCTTGGAGCAGCACACAGCTGGATATTTTGTTGCTTGTCTTCCACTACTGTATATGGGTTTGCTTGCTTCTCGTGTTTCTGCCCTAAATAGCTCTGGAAGTTGAAGATAGCCTGAGGAGCTGCTTCTGCTGCTTCTTTCCTTGTCCCCATCTTCTTCCTGTTTCCCTTCATCCACAGTTTCTTTATGTGGTAGGTCTGGGGGAAAGGGGGCACTTGATGCTTATAAACCTGATCTACAAAAGGATTCCAGGAAGAAAGTCCTCAGAGTTCTTGGGAGCTGCAGCGTTTGTCTAGCAAAACCCACAGCGCCAGCCTCTGCAGTAGCCCAGCACACGGAAGCGTTTTGTGCGTAACCAGGAAGCTGCTATATAGCTGTCCCAGGCCAATAATTAATATTGCAAGAGTAGAGCTGTGACCTCGATGTGGCCTTCAGCAAGGCCCCTAGTAGTGAACTGGGGACACTTCTCATTCTGTATGATCATGAGGAACTCAAACTGCTATAATTCTTCCCATTAGGTGGTTGGTTTTTTTCCTGTTTCTGGAAGGGGAAGAGGAACTGCCTTCGTTACAGGCTCACCCATCCCCACAGTAGGCTGTAATGCTTTTTGCTTTCCATGATTTCTGCATGGCACATAGTCAGAGGTGACATGTGGCAGCTGTTCTTTTCTCTGTAACTCTCCCATGAGTGGTGGTGTGGCTGGTCCTTGCCAGCTTTCCTCAGGAATTGAGGCTGGATTTGGGCAACTTCAGAAAAGATCCAATTTCTGGCTGCTGAAGGATAGGCTGTGTGTGGGGTGTCAGACTCCGTGAGTTGGTTGGGGAAGGTGAGGAACAGCAGCCACACGGGCTCATTGCCGAACAGCCTGAGGACCCTGGGATTCCCGCAAATGCGTTTTCACAGTCAGTTGCTGCCACTCAGTGCCACAAATGGAGAGCATACCCTCAATTATTCATGGGCTGGCTCTAACCCATCAGCCTCTGAGACTCTTGGCTTTAGCCTTGGCCTTTTATTACAGAGAATAAACCTCACTTAGCAGCCAGGATTTCTGACTGACATCTTAAGCCAGGTTGACACTAAAAACTCATCAGTGTAAAATCTACTAATGCGTAAGTCTTCAAATACTTGTAAGCTGGGAAAAGGTCCCTAGTAAAAACTATGCTGTTAGTGAACCAAAGCTATTAGTAAAATGTTGCTAGTAAAGCTAAGTTGTGCTTTAGCCATTATAAACAATTTCTAGCAGGCATGTGCTGGTAGAGCACATGCATGTTCTTGCTTTGTGGCAAGAATCTCTTCTGACAAACATGGAAATTACCTTTGAAGTAGGCTGTGTGACCCTAGTCATATATTCTTACTTCTCATGGGTATGAATCTTCTGGTTCTTCCCTTCTAAGCTCCTAAGAATATGATTGGCTGGTGTATGTGTGCTGTTTGACTTTTGTGGGGAAGGATTAGGGGACTACTGAATGCTCTGTGCCTAGAGAAAAGGCATTCTCAGTTCTTCAGGCAAAAATATTATCCCCATTTTACATAGGGGTTTAAGGGAAGGATAAGGTTCTGTATGTGAATGCTCTAAGAAGTGTGGAGTCTGAGAGGCAGAAGATCTTGCTTTAGCCTCCAAGGATGGTGTTTGCATGCACTTGCATTAACTTCTCTGGTGTTTTCATTCCTATACCCCTCTCACTAATGAACAGCATCATGAGGTGATTTGTCTGTCCACAACAATCCACAGTAAAGGAGAAAATATGAAACCTACTTCTATTGTGCTTTAACAGGCCCTGTCTCTAGGAAACTGGAGAGCACTCCCCTTTCCTGCTGTAGGATCCAGGTGTTAGTAACTCCCATTCCTTCATGATGTTGCTGTGAGTGATGACAGCAGCTCAGGGGTTATCTTGATACTGCCCTTTGGTCTGTGAGTGTTCACCAGCTTAGGAACTATTGGGCCATCATGCTGCTGCTCCAGACCTGTATGAGACCTAAACCTCACACAGGGCCCCGGATCCTCACTGTGTCACCGTAGTGGCAGACCTTGTCTGTTGTGTGTAATACTTCTGTAAGTGGCCTATTAGTATTTTAGGTAGTTTGGTTTACATCCTGTCTTTAAAAGGCAGAAATGGCTAACATCGTCCTGTAGCAATCCACAGGATTTCTATCGCTGATTTTTGTCTGTAGTAACAGGACAAGGGGTAATGGTTTTAAATTGGAAGTGGGGAGATTTAGATGGGGTATCAGGAAGAAATTCTTCCCAGAGAATGGTGGTGAGGCACTGGAACAGGTTGCCCAGAGAAGCTGTGGATGCCCCATCCCTGGAAGTGTTCAAGGCCAGGCTGGATGTGGCTTTGAGCAACCTGGTCTAGTGGAAGGTGTCCCTGCCCATGGCAGGGGGGTTGGAACTAGATGGTCTTTAAGGTCCCTTCCAACCCAAACCATTCTGTGATTCTGTGTGAATCTTGCTAGCATTATGTGCTGTTCATAACCTTAAGCCTCTTCCATGTTGTCTCTTCTTGTCTGAGCAATTTCCCTGGAAGTTCTCGGTTCTTTCTGGATCTGGCTGCCCTGGCATCAGGTAACTAACTCCAAAACAACAGTTGTGACAGTGCTGGAGGTCAGAGGAATGTGTGTCGGTCTAACTCTTTCTTCTTTTTGTCCTGCTTAGAGTTACAGACTGGACATACGGAAGTTCTTTGGAGACAGCAAGAATCCCAGAGCATGTGATCATCTGAGTTGCTTACCCCGTGTGCTTCCTGGGTATTTTCTACATAGCGCTTCTGGAAACTATTTAGGGTTTACTAGTGTGGAAATGCGAGGTCCTGACAAGACCGTGTTATAGTACAGGCATGTGCTTTGGGCACCGAACTTGCAAAGTGATGTCAGAACAGTGTAACTCATGCAGTGATGTCTGCAGACAGGCTGGAACAATAACCTGGCAGACAGCAGACCTTTAACTTTGGCAGAGGTTGTTTCATGATGCTCTGAAGTATCTAAAAAGAGCATATCCTTTTAATGCCATGTTGTAATTAACTCTGGCTAGCACTAGTTGGGAATTCTTTTGGCAAAACCGTTTTTCCCTAGAGGGTGTAGGTTCCTATAAAACAGTGTGTTTTTGTTAATGTGATTCTTTTTTTTTTCTGCTTAAACAGGACTAAAAACAGTTGGGTAAGTTCTGATGGAGGAGTTTCTTCTCGGTTGCATCATAGTCAACATAATATAGAAGATCAGGAATTGGACAAATTAGGATTATAAAACCATATTCTAAATATGTGACCTAACAACAGGGCGTATTGGTCTTCTGAGGTGGGGTAGACTGGGAGATTGGTATGCTTTTTGCATGTGAAGAGTCAAGAGTATTGGCTGCATCTGAGAGAAAGTAGTAATTTTTTTTTTTTGCATTTAAATCTGCATTTCTTAAAATCTGGGGATTGAATAAAGAAAAAAGGGTGTGTGTGTGTGTACACCAAACCACCCTAAAAAAAGATCCGAGATACCACTCTTGCCCCTAGGTTGCATGGACTACAGGATGCCTGCTACTTCGCCTTCAAGCGAAGGTGTTCGTAACAAATGCGCAAACCATGTCTACTTTGACATAGAATCATTTAGGTTGGAAAAGACCCTTAAGATTGAGTCCAGCTATTAACGTAAGACTGCTAAGTCCACCACTAAGCCATATCCCCAAGTACTGCATCCACATGTCTCTTAAATCCCTGCAGGGATGATGCCTCAACCAGCTCCCTGGGCAGCCTGTTCCAAGGCCAACCCATTCAGGGAAGGTTTTTATGTTCATATCCAACCTAAACCTCCCCTGGCACAAATTCAGGTTGTTTTCTCTTGTCCTATTGCTTCTTACTTGGGAGAAGAGACCAACACCTGAGCAGTTTGCATTTTGGAGCTGCTCCTCTAGGTGCTGTGGGCAAATCTTCAGAGCTGCAGAACTCAGCCAGGCTTAAGTAGGGCAGAGCAGCAGTGAGGTTGGGCTCCACATGGTGTACGAGAAGCTGCCTGGGGAAATCAGTGGGTGCTCCTTTCCTCAAAACTGATACACTCACTGCTGTCACCTGGGAACAGAATACAGTTCTGCAGGACCCTCAGCTTCAGTGCCTGTGTGCTCGTTTTCGTGGCAGGTTGTCACCAATTTCATATTGCTGCCCTGTGGAAAGCTAATGTGCCCCTTTGTGTGCTGTGGGGTTGGGAAGAGACTGTTGGAGACACTGGAATGCTGCTGCTTGATGCTTTGTATGTTCAAAGCGGGATTGGACAAGATGATGGAGGGCGGAAAAGTCCATTGAGGCCTATTAAATAAACAGAGGCAGGTGCAACTTATGCTTGGGGAGGTCATTTTTAAAACTGTATGCTGTATAGCTGGTGCATGGAGTTCGGAAAAAAACAGTGTTAGGCTTTTAACACCATGGAAGTAGCTGGTAAGTGAAATCCTGACCTGAGGTAATGTTTATCTGAGTGCCATGCATTGTTCCCACTGCAAATGTTTAACTGGATGTTTGCTTGGCTGGGGAGGAGGAGAGGAAAGGAAACTCCATGATGAAATCAGACCTGAAAGAGGTGGTACTTCATCGTTATGGTGGAAATTTAGATTATGAAAATCATGGCCGCCTGCTGCTGCTGTGTGTTTTGAGTTTGTTTTATTTTGTTGTTGTTGGGTGTTGGTGTGGGTTTGGTTTTTTTTTTTAATGGCCCTAGAAGTAACTTCTCCAAGCTGTTTGTAAAATTAGTAAATAGTACAACTGTATTGCAAGCTGACAACGTGACGGTACTTCACTGTGAAAAACAACGTCCCAGCAACTTGTATGTCTGACATGCTGACAAGTGTTTCAACAATGCAGGTATCTCGGGTTTGTTTCTTTATGTGTGGGTTTGGTGTTTTAATTATTGTTTTGTTTTTAAGTGGAAATGAACCAGTGACAGATCTGTGTTAGTTTATGGAACTGAGGTGATGAACACCTTCCAGAAACTTCTGGAGGCTTCCACAACAGCAGTGGGAGGGGATGGCCTGGGGAGGATGAGCAGCCCTTGGACCCTGGCTGGCGGCAAGGTTTTGCCCTGACAACAGGGAGCTGGAGCAGAAGTCAGGCCCCTGCGATGAGCAGGGTGGGAATGTGGTAGGGATCCATTTCCAGGCATTTAGCCATAGCTATTTTCCCTAGCAACTCCTGAGTTATTACTGGGAAAGAGGTTTAGCTGTAACTTGTGTGATTATTGGAAACTTAGTTTATTCCCCATGGTGTGTGAGGTGACAGTGAGACCACCTCGGGGCCGTTGCCTGCTGCAAGCCAAGCAGAAGGTGTCTGGCGGTGGAGTCAGTGTGTCCAGGAGCCGCAGTGCCAAGGCCTCGCTTCTCTGTTCTGCAAGCTGCCATGGGCATGGTGGGAGCAGGGTGCTGGGACAGGTCCTACTTGCGATGGAGGGGTGCCCAGGGGAGCCAGAGGAATGGATGCCCACGGAGCAGTGCCCTGAGGAGCCAGCTGGCGTGGCCAGGTAGGCTGGTTCACTGAAACGCCAAACTACGGCCTGGTCATGAAGGGCAGTGGGATGAGCTGCAGTCAGCCCTGGAGGGGGACATAGGGGGCAGATCTCTCCGGAAGAGCTGCTCTCAGGAAATTGGGACCATGAGGTAGGCAGGATGGCAGGCGGCTGTACCTCAGCTGTTGAGGTGTGCCACATCAGTTCTCGCTGGCGGTGTGAGGGGGCAGACACAACTCCCATGTCTGAGCGACAGCGCTCTGGCCTATGGCTGCTGTTTGCAAGTAGTCAGTACGGAATGCAGAAACCACAGCACCTTTATACTCCAGAGGCTCTGCTGCCTTTCCTGTTAATTTCAGGATGTCTGAAACAAATTGTTTATAAAACAATCTACTAAGTTACCAGAGTTGCCTTTTGAGTACTTCCAAGTATTGGCAGTCTGTCTATTGTTTTATACAATCTCACTGCAGATGTTATGAAAACAATCTTCTGACTCCTGTAACACCCCAGGTTGAATGTTCTCACGCTGGCTGGCTCTTCCTGAGGTCCCCAGAAACTCCTGCTTCGGCTATTAAAGCACTGAAACTTGATGAGAAAATTTGGGTGCAGAATACCGTGGGTTGCAGGCTCTTGGTTGCAAAGAATCCCCATGCACTATGAGCTGTGTGCAGAGGTAGGAAGATGTCCTAACAGGGACGAAGGCTCCAGAGCAGAGGTGTATCTGGGATTTGGGAAACACTTTCTCTTAAAGTTTCCCTCAGTATCCCAGTGGTCATTACTAATGAGCTTGCACTTTGTTAGAATAGTGAAGAAGCTGGTTACACCAGCTTTTACGTGATGAAAAGATGCAGCAAGCACATCATTGATGAGATGGCTATCAGAAAGTTGGCAATTTCATGCCTAGCTATAGTGGAAGCAAATCAGCTCAAGGCCATCTCTCATCTAAGCATGGCAACAGCAGGATTATCTTGTCTTCCTATTAGCCAGTAGTCTTACCTGGCATAAAATGAGGTGTCTGGCAAGTCTCAAAATTGCATACAGCTATTTATTTTTCCCACAGCTAGATTGTCTCGCTCTTTAATAGGCAGCAAAATGGTAAGAGATCTCATCTCCTCTTGAATTCATCACAAGCTATGCTGAAGACTCCTATGCTTCAATAGTAAAGAAAAAAGTCAAGCAGAAGTAGAGGAGTAGGCAGTCGTTTTGTCTCTAGTCTGAAATCAACTTGATAGGAAAGGTAGTCTGCTAGCTCCTGTCTGAATGGTGAAATCTCTAGGATAACTGCTTCCCACTCAACCCTTTATTGTCCCCAACTACAAGAACTTTTGTTGTGTGCTCCTGCTAGTGCTACCAGGATCTTGTAAGAACTTTGCAGTACTGCCAGCTGTTCTGCACCATGTAAACGCAATCCCAACTCTGTCCTTAATGTGGCAACCTCTACCTGCCTGTCCTCCTGTGCGTGTGGTCATCCTGGAATTCAGCATTAAAATGAGCTAACCGTTCTCTGCAGTGAGAAGACTACAGTTGAGGAATGTAGTTAGTTTATAATATGCAGAGATATTTCACGTAAGGATGAGAGCTCAGGAACAGACGGTTTGAGAGTATGGCTTGTTTCAGGATCCTGCAAGGCTTTTGATGCTGTTTGTTGTCAGATTCCATCAGTAGAGCATGACCTACCCCACTGGAAAGAAATTATTATGGTTAGGATCCACATAAGAACAAATAAAAGCTTGTTAAAACTGTAAAGCTCACAGGTTTGTAATGGACTAACTGGTGACAGAAGCAGAGTATTCCTTGATAATCTGGTTAGGGGCTGAGGGGGAAGTATGTTTGTGTCACTGGGCCTGGCCAGATAACACTGCTGCTGTGAGACATGCTGAGAGAAGCAGTCTGGCATGCTGTGTCAGATCTAGGGTTATCCAGAATTTGGGCAAGAAGCATATGAAGAGCACAGCATGTGGTGATGAGTGAAAAGTGTGGGTGAAAATTCTAACAGCCAACTTTTGGGGCTTTTTTTTTTTTTTTGTTACTAGTATAGCAAGGGTTGGGGCAAGAAACACTGAAGCTGGAGTTTGCCCAGTCCTCTGAAATGAATGAAGGCTAGTGTTGATAGGATTCTGTAGCTTCAGTAACTTCTTGTTCATAGGAATGAAATAAGCCATGAGTTAAGAATGACAAATGAGTAGCTGTGCAAGTAGGTTCTAGCTTAGGAAAACTTCTGTTACTGGAAATTCTTATTAATATATGGCTAAATTTAGGGTTAGCTTTGGGATGGGATAAATTGAAGAACACCTATTACTGTTGAATTCAAGAAAAACTTTAACACTGGAAAAAGAAATAATGTTTTAGTTTGGGGTGAAATGGATTGAGAAGGTCAAGCTTTTTGATTGGCTTAGGTCTAGACAGTAAATAAGAAACATTCTGGTGCCAGTTGGCTACAAGGTCCTAGAGCAACCTTTGTGATCTTGGGTACAGGAGTGCTTTAGAACTGTGCCCATAATAACCAGCAGTTGTGGTCAACCTGCTATGAGTACTTTGTTACTTGGTCAGGGGAGAAAAAAACTCAGTCCGATTCCATCCTAGGCCTAGGCTTTGTGACAGCATAGTGTCAGTGAAGTAACTACAAGCTAAAGGATCCTACTTAATGTAGTTCTTCAAACTATCCATGGAAGTCTTTTAGTGGGTAAAACCAACTCATGTTCTTGTTTTTCTTGCCAAACCCTGATGCTGCATCATAACTGCTGAGACATTGTGTATTCTAAATTAACAACCTCGCATGCTGCTGTTTTCTTGTTCTACTTCTGCAAGCCTTGAGGGCATAGTAAGAACTACTCATGACCTGTACTTTTCCAAAAGCAAAGCCTAACCCCAGCTATACCTCCAGATAGTTTGGTATTGCAGACTCAGCCACAAATAAAGCACAAGCCCAGGACTCCTAGCTGCAACAGTTCCTGTCCACTGGTGGAAATTTCAGGGATTCATCAATGAAAGGACCTCCTAGTTACTTCCTATCCATAATCCTAACTTTAATAAAAGGCTGCTGAGGTACTGTGTCCCTGAAAGGAATCATGGCTCGGAGGAGCTTTCTGGCATGCGGTCACAGCTTACTTTTGGAAACCTACATGCAGGAGATAGACTGAAACTCTCTGCTTATATTTTGGAAAAAGTAGTATAGATCCAATCTGAACCCTGAAGTTCACTTAGCACTGAAATAGGCCTCCCTGCAAGCTCAGCAGGAGTTAACGAGTCTTTGCCACAACAGCCTCATTATGTCTGCAAGCCTTCTGCTGTTGCACTAAAAGCTGTTTATTGCTACCTCCAAATGCCAGTCTAAACTGTGGTCTGCTGAAGTCCAGTGGTCCTGAAGTGGTGGTAGTTTCTAGGATGTTGCTGATGTCTACCCTTTGGGATGTGTCTGTGAATGCATCGTAGTGTTGAGTACTTTTATTCCTAACTCTATCTTTTAGTGAGATCAGAGCCCTAAGGGTGCTTTGAAGTTCAGCACAGGTGACAGGACCCTAAACAAAATTGCTTGGTGTCTTGCCACTAGAGCCAAAGCCAGGATTTGGGCTGGGATTAAGGTTTATTATTCTGTCCTACCTTGCCTACAGGGCAACAATAAGAGCAGGTTCCAAGAGGGGCCAATGGATTTTAAGTCTCAGTCAGGACAGCTTGAGGTGAATCTTAAGGTTCGGCAGCATTTGGGAGAGCTGGGCAGTAAAAGGGATTTTTGCCATCTATTCAGGGCTTGTATTTGCTAAGGCCTTCACCGGTCTTTCTCTTAACACTACATTAGGCTTAACGTGGAAAGTGGTCACTGGGCTAGGTTTAAAACTAAAATCAGGAAAGAATGGTTATTAGGGATGGACATATCAGTGAGCTCTGTAGGTTATGTAGTGTTTGGATTAAGACCTGGACCCAGTAGCACTACTCTTGAGAGAAGAGATGGCAGGCAATCTGGAGTCCTCATGAGACCTTCAGCATACTCTGTGTTGACATGAGTCTTAATGTCCAAAATATTCTCTTAGAATAATCTTCATGGTATTCATCTCCAGAAGGACCAAGATCTCAAATGAAAACTGTACTCTTAGCACCTTGTCCTAGAATCCCACACATTTCTCATCTTATGGTTAAAGAGCCCTTCCTGCCTACTCCTACATGATTCTCATGAAATACTACTCATCAGAGCAAAGCTTGCTGTGATCTAAGGTTTCACCTTGGCCACAAGTTGATGTGATCTTTGTGTGGAAATTGCACCAGAACAGCTTAGATGGGGCGCTGCAGAGCCATCAGCTGCTCTTCTCGCTGTCACCATTGCCCTACAGTCAGGAGCTGAAACTCTTCTTTTTTTGGGACACACAACACATAGAAGTGTTACTTCTACTCCTTGGAAATCAAGATTCGTGCTAGGTAATAATCCACATATGTGTTTTGTTCTTGCCTTGTTCAAATGATACGATGATATTTCAGTATAAATAACTTTCCTGGTTTTTAAAATGTCACTGCATTGTCTGTTAGCATTTTTTCTCCCTTCCTCAACTCTTCCTGCCCTCAACCCTTCTCAGACTAGGGACTTGAAGAAGGTGGAGTGTGCAGGCAGTGGTGTTACATGGGATAAAATGGGACATTTTTAGTTGCAGAACTAGCAGCTAGAAATGTTCTGGTCTCTCAAAAATCCAGGGAGTGGGGCGCTTTGGCAGGAATCTATCTTTTCTCTTCCCTTGAAGGTCTCAGACTTCATAAGGCCTTGGAAAGGAGAATGAATTTTGAAGGCCTTTGAGGAAATTGCTTTGATGTTAAAGGGGTTCGAGTTCCTGTGATCTGTGCCTATGAGGATTTCTTTCTTGGAACCAGTTGCTCAGACCCATGCGGCAGACTGCCCTGTCGTCTTAGTGCAGTAATACTCCTTTCCAAAATGCTCCAAGGGGGGTTGTTTTGGTTTAAGGGAAAAAGGAGGAGGAGGGAGTTTCCCTTGTGCTTGCCAAGGTAAGAGGCAATCCTCTTCTGAAGCTACTGCCAGCCCTTATTACCCTCGAGTGCTTCTTGTCGTCACCTGCTGTTACCAGAGAGTTTATGAATTCCTCTATGGCTCATTTCAAACTAAAGTATCCATATTCCTTCTAGAGCCTGCTGCTTACCGGCTCCATCCCAAATGCAAGGGCATGGGAGAGCTGCTCAGAGCTTCAAACTTTACTCTAGCCATAAGCTTTCAGCATGTTACATGAAATGCTGCCACCAGCTTCGATCAGGGAATGCGGTGTGCCTCTCAGCAAGAGGAGATAAGAAACTGCTTAATTGAGACATCCAAAGATGTGGGCTTAATGAGGCAATTTTGTTCATCTTGTCTGGGGATAGGAGGAATCACTGCAAATAGCCAGTGGAAAGTTTTATGAGAACAGGTAAATACCTGCTGCTGCTTCTTCTTATGCTTTCCCATGCAGGTTGGAGCTCTTCAGACTACTTTCAACTGATGCCAGGCTTTCCTTATCATTTACAAGTGCTTCTCCCATCACTCCTTCAGCAGCCTTGGGCCACATACTGTTCTACTTGGCTGTTTACCCATGAGGACTCCGCATTTCCCATATGCGATCCATAGTGGAGAGTGGCAATCAAGAGTTTGGGTCAGACAACTCATCTAAAAGTAAGATAATTCCCCAACTCTTCTTCTCATCCCAGAAAAACTCAAAGGTTATATCATCTTCCAAAGAGATAAACAGGCTTGCTTGCTTTTGTCATTTCTTCTTTCTGGCAATCTGCAATCACTTTTTTTCATTTAAGAGGATCAATGTTTTTGTTTCTTGTTGAAAAGCCTACAACTTTTTCTGTGAAAATTAATAAAATCTGGAATGAAAAGAATGATGGGGATGTGCACTGCAGATTTTTCTGTACTACAGATTTTCAGTAACCTAAAATCTTCAAAAGAAATCTGTCACATATTGCCCTTTGTCTCTAAAAACCCTAATTTCTTGACTAGCCTCTGTGTTTATGTAAAGCACCTTACCCTTTCCCCTCTCTAATGTTAAGATTTATAGGCTTCCTTCCTGGCTGCTAGCCTTTTCTCCATTGAAGAAAAATAAAACCAGCAATAAATAGATTCACTGTACTAAGGCTATAAATTTCTAAATTCAGTTGCCAAAACTAATTCATCATTTGAACACAAGCACAAACTCTAAGATATGGATCTGCAGCATTCAGCCCATTCCGTAAATTTTTATTTAGTTAGTGCACTTAATCCACTGGGAAAAACTTCTACTGAAGCCAAAAATTGGTGGGTCATTTCCCAACTAACACTTCCGTAGTGATATCAGAGGTGTCACCTGCCAGGTCCCTGTGTGACACCTGTGGCTGTTTGGGAGCATTGTTCTGTTGCTCTGTATTTTGTCCAAGTCTCAGTACTGGATATATAAATCTGAAGTGTGTTTCTCCTGTCTTTCTGTTCCCTTTTCGTTAACAGGACTGTGAAAATCCCTAGCCTATATCTCAGGTCTCAGTAAATATTTAGCTGTCTCTTAAATCTCGTACACAAACATTTGTGATAAATAAAACATTGTCTTTGTATAAACTATCCCATTCTCCTAATGGGTGTTCCCTAAATGAACTTATGAGAGCAATATGTTAGTACATAGGATCATAGAATATGATTATATACACAAATATACATATATTTGTGTTTCTGCTTTTCTGTAATATTTTTCAGGAATTTTAAATAAATTGTAAGTCTCCAACTATATCAAATATATAAAATTATTTTTCCAAAACTCTCCATTAAATATGTAAGTAGTTTTTAGAACAACTGTACAAGATACACTGTGCCTCACAGTAAACCTCTTGCTGTATTTAATTTCTTCTTTGCTCATAACATTTAGCTTCCTTACTACTTATCTGCCCTGACCTGATGTGATATTCACTTTTCAGCAATGATTTATCCTGCCATACTTCGGATTTAGAAAAATGAGGGGGTGTCTTCTTTTATGCTCGGAGTTTCTGTGAAAACTGGTAAACCAGGATGGCTCCCTCGGGGTCTGACTTCAGTGGTAGTGGGGAGAGAGGTGGAGGTAGGGGCAAGAAAGGAAGGAGTCATAAAATTCAAAGAACCATTTAAGAACCTTATTTGAAAAGCTAAGAGTTCCCCAGAGTAAAGCTCTAACTTTGAGAACACACCTCAGGTGCCTAAATTGATAGCCTAGTCGTAGTTGGTAACCTAACCTAAAGTGGGAGCTGAGCCCTTCAGTAGCTGCTGGAGAGAGGCACGGATTATGGGTTAGAGATGCTGCTCAGGGCTGTTTGTGTCTCTCTGTCCACCGCCTGTGGAATCTCAGTAAGGGCAACTCCATTTCACTTAGCACACACGGTTACCCTGCCCTTTGATTACTCTCAGCCTTGGCTGATTCTTTCAAGTTTCAACTTTTGAGTAAGATCTGGAATGTCTCTTGGGCGACGCTCACTGCGAACATATGTTGGGGTGTAGACCACATCTGTGGTGGTGATGAGGGAGGAAAAAAATGGTATGTGGAAACTTCTCTTTCCACTCTCATTGTCACCAATCCATCCCCGTGGTTTAACATTTGTGATCTGAAGAGTCTGTTCCCCAGGCCCTATTTCTGGCTTGCTCTGCAAGTTATTCCGTTTAACAGGCCTTGCTAAAAGTGGTTGACGCTAGCATGAGGGAGAAGGCTAATGGCTTTCAGCTACAGTATTCACATTAAACCCCTGCTATAGAGCTGACGTTAAGGGAAATGACTGTTCTCATCTAATTCAGTAGAACCTGCTCTTGCTGAGCGCTCTCATCCTTCCGACGGTGGCAATGCATGCCGTGAAGCTGTTGAAGATCTGCAAATCTTCACCCTTTACAGGTTTATCTGGAAAATGTTTTTGCTTTGCCGACTATATTGGACTTGTGCTGTTTGCGCTTCGCTGAAACTAACAGAGGCCAGGTTACTAGGTGCTTTTGTTTTATTTTGCACTGTAGTTGGCTTGGTTCTAGAAACCTCGGGTAAAACAGCAGTCATGTTGTCTGTGATGCCTGATATCAGGCGTTTCAAGCACTATCAAGTAATGATTGCATGGAGAATCCAGAATTCCTTGCTGAAAGCAGGCTGTTGGCGATGTTGTTTAAAACTGGAGGAATCTGTTAGGAAGCCATGAGGATTTGTTGCTGGGATGAGGTCACACTGATGTCCCAGTTCCCAAACTCAGGAAAGCGGAGGCACTCCTAGTGGAAACCCAAGGGGCATTTTCCATGATGATAGGTAAGGTGGGAGTGGTGGGTGGCTGTGCCATACCACTGCTCTCCACATCACTGAGGTGAGCACAGAGTCAGCGTGTGATGGTGGGAGAGGGGTGGGTGCGTGAATCTTACAGGTTTTGTAAGTCCTATAAATGTAACTATTTCACGAGTATTTCATAGACGCGTGGTTAGTTCACACCCAAATCACCAGCCAATCACACTTGTTCAGCTCCTTCCCCTGCTATGCATTACAGTAGCTTTCTGAGCATCTGAGTTCTGGAAAATGTGCTTTTCCTGGCAACCCCATGACCAAGGAGAGCAATTCTGCTGCTCTGGTAGGGTCTAGATCTATTCTCCTAGCTGCTGGGCCATGAAAGACCAGAGAAGTCAAGCTTGCTTTATGAGATCCTTAGCACACAACTCTGATTAGTTGTGGCTGGACAAGAATTACAGACTTCATTAGAAATTTCATCCTTTCAAAATTCCCCAGGAGCCAAGCAAGGATAAAAAGAGCATCTACCAAATAGGGACAATAATCAACGTGTAGACTGCTGGCAACAACATGCAGAATGAGGTACATCCTGGTGCTGCTCCCTAATATTCTCCATTAACAGCCCACAGGCATCCTGGGGAAGGAAATACAGCAGACCAAAGGCCAGGGAACAGACAAAACAGGAAAGGGACAAGCACTCAAGACCCCTTGCAAATGAATCTGATTTATTAAAATGCATCCCACCTTCAGTCAGAAGCTTTATCAAGTGCCCTCCTGACCCTTTGTCCCTCTGCCTCTCTGCCTGAAGCCTGTTTGCCCTGTATGTTGCCTAGCTCTGAGTGCTGCCTCAGCATTTGTACCCATCCCACTTTATCCAAAATGCTTGCTCCTTCCCCAAAACTTTTTCTCATGTCCCTTCAATCGAGCCAGCTGAATTTTGCTTGGTGTCCTGTAACTATTCCTTTTTATTTTTTTTTTCTCTCAGTGAGTTAGGGAACGGAGGAGTTTGCCTTCTTTTTGTAATATCTGTAACTCCTTCCAAGCAGCTGGAATTTATTTCAATAAAGTTCATTTCAATAGAGCCTGGAGCCATAATACATGAGGTTGTGATCTCAGAAGAGCTCATAAATTAAGTAGGGTCAGCTCTGGTAACTGTACACATAGGAGACCTCCAAGGACACCCTGTGTGCTGATCGGCCCATGCCAAGGATACAGCAACTGCCAGACCGTGTCTGCCCAGCAGGCTGTCTCTTTTAGCATGCTATCTCTAGCCACTGCCAAATGCTTCAGAGGAAGATACATGATCCCTGCGCTGGGGAAGTTATTCTTAACCGATTGTAATATCCTTCTAGACCTTAATGGCACGAAGCTGTTGGTCTGCTGTCTCGCATGTGCGAGGATCGCTGGGGAGAACTTGACCCTGGCTGCTCACGCAGTGCCTAGACCATGCTGACACTGGTGCCAAAGGTGCTCTTGCAGGCTGCTCTGCGCTCAGCCCCATTTCCATCTTCACTGCCCGTCCTGAAGGATGGATGCACCACAGAGGTATCTTGATTTCACAAGGGAAGTAGCCAGCTTGGACGCACCCTTTGTAGTTTTTTCCCCTGAAGTTAGTGTGTTTTAAAAAAATACAGTCTTGTCATAAAGACTCTAAAAGATGGTAACCTCTACAGCTATGCTGTTATAGTTCTAGCTGCCCAAAAATTACATTTTATTTAAATAAGACAGAATTTGTCTTGTCGAACTTCCAACTCTTGGCTCACATTATGTCTTTGTAAGAAAGACTGAAACGCCTGCCTGCTTGCCTCCTCCTCTTAAATGTTTCTCTATGTGTAAAGCCCTATATTCAGCAATTATGTCACCTCTAAAACTTCCATTCTGTGAAATGAATTAATTTAAAAGATTAAGCCTTACATTCGAAGTCCTGTTTTCTAGCTCCTGTGGTCCCTACTACAGATAGCCCCACTCAGCGATAAAGCCTGTGTGCGTGGAAATCCAGCAGTGTATTGTTAATTCAGATTACGATAAAATCCACTGATTAACAGTAAAATAATCCTTCAGGCTATCTTTGAGAGTAGGTTTTCTTCGTCAGTGAACGCACTAATTTAACCTATCCCCTCCCAAGTCAAGAAAGCTTCTGAAAATACTAAGCATTTTTTCTAGTAAATCTTAACTGCTTTCCTACTACTTTAACCTTGACTTGGTGGTTGAAGTTAGCTATGAGGTATGGTCTCTGTTTTCTGGAATAACACGATGTGGAAAGATGGGACCTCAAAGAGCAGGAAGGCCTCCAGGTCAGTAGCTTTCAAAAGCTGTCCTGTGACCTTCCCACTGTAGAGGGGGAAGTACCATGCTCGGGAGAACCCTCTTCCCTTCTTTTATAGTCTCCGATGGTGTTGACTGAGGTAGGACTATTTGCTTTCCTTTTGTTTTTCTAGTCCCTCTTCCTCTCACCATAATGTGTTACTTCACCAGCTGTGGAATCGGAGTTTGCACAGAGCTATTATTCACCAAAAGATTAAATTCTTAGCACTGCTTGGCTTCCCACTTCTCTTTCTTGGTGGCTTGGTTATTTTATTGGTCATTCTGGGTTTTTAAAATTTTTTTCACAGTTTCAGGATTATCTCAACACTTTTAAAGTGGAAGCAGCAAGCTAGAGCCAAACACTGTTGAAACAGGCATTAGGTGGGCTTTTTCCACTGACAAAACTGCTAATGTTTATGACTTCTGACCAGGTGTGGGTTGTTTTTGGTTTTGGGGTTTTTTTGGGTTTTTTTTTGGTGACTCCCTTAGAGTTTTTTTTTCAGTCTAGAGTGAAAAATCTGCTATGTGGCCTGACCTGTGAGTGTTTTGGCTTTTATTGTTCTGAATGTGAAACACATCAACAGCAGCTTCCAGATAACAGATGAGAGGATGCTAATCTCCCAGTCTTACTTGACTTTGAGTTTATTTGGTATCTGAATCCAAGTCTTTAAAGGGGCTGTGACAAAACACAGCATTACTTGGTGTCACCAGTTAGCTTCACCATCTTCTGAGTGTCTGTCTGCGACATCACCTGCGTAGTGTTGCTTGCATAATGCAGTAGTAAATATTCTGGGTCTGGATACCACTGCTGATGCATGCTCCTAGAGTTTTGTCTGAACAAGGGTTCAGCCAGATGGTTTTGCTTGTCGCTGACTGGATTTACTCTGTAAGGGCTATGTTTTATTTTCTTTCTGCGGCAAAGAAGAAATAACCTGTGTTTCACTTATGCTTTTTCCTAGCTTAGTTTCCAGGGCCTACTGAACATGCCTGTATATCCAATGTCTCTTGCATTTTGTGCTGTTGGTATCAGGAGGATGGCCCTTAGGTTTCCAAGGCAGCTTTATCTGATTTCAGGTATGCTGCGGGCATCCTGCAGGAGCCGCCTTCGTAACTGTTGGGGGCCATGGATGGTTGGTGGAAGTGGCAGAGACCCTTATGCTACCTAAATGGTTGATGTAGGAGAAAGCTTCGTTGAGTCAAACCGAACAGAGAGTGGGAGGAAACGGAAACAGAAGTTCTAAACACGCACTGAGAAGGAAAGAAACTTCAAACATCTTTTTTTTCTTTCTCTTTTGCAGAAACAAGTGTAATTCTGCAATAACCTGTGATGTGTTATGTGCACGGGTACGGATGTGGGTCTCTCTGTTTCAAAGTGTGTCTCCATAACATGCTACAGATTTTTTTTTGTTTGCTTGTTTGCCCTGGACATTTCATTCAGTTCTTCTGCTGAGCCAGTAAATAATGATCTGTGTATTGTTTTCCACATCATGATAAAATAGCTCATCCTCAATAACTGGGCACTGCTGGATGGAGGTGTAGTGTACACTGATTTGAGATTTGCCACCTCTTGAGATTAGGAAGAGCTGGGAAAGGAATAAAGAATGTGATATCAATACTAATACATCTGTGATAGCTTTGGGGTGGTACAGAAGAGTCACTGGCATGAGCTAGATCTAGGGGCCGCTCCTGTACCAGAGCCAGCGTGCCCCAATAGGCTCTGCAGTCTTCCCCGCGAGGGCTTTGGCTGCCTGTGCCCATGGCCAGCTCTGATAGGCGCAGCTGTAACCTGGGGTTACGCTGCTGTGAAACAAGCTGTGGGAGAGCTCTGTGGAGCCTTGCCAGGGGTCTTCCCCCTGGACAGACCTGGGAGAGTGTTTGGGAATCACATTTAACTCACGCCCTTTGTCCTTACCCGAGTTACGTTGCAGATACGCTTGACCATGTACCTCACAGTCCCTGACCCAGTGCCTTGAATCCATAGTTTGACTTCAGACCTGCCTTGCCTTTGTGGACTTGTCTGTCAGCTGCTGCGCTGAGGCTGACCCTGGTTAAAGTCACTAGACCTGCTCTGCTTCCTCGCTCACGCACCGTGGGCCTGCACTCTTGTGGGCGAGGGCACTGCCCTGCCTGCCCCACTGCCACCCTCGGCCCCTTGCAGAGCAGCCCTCTCTTGCTGCTCTGACCCCCCACATCTGGCAGAGCTATGAGTGAGAGATTCAGGGCATCCCAGCTTGTACTAATAAAACCTTTACAATGTCACATACCAGAATGCATTTTTGGAATGCATCAGGGAGGTTAAATGCTTGATTTGAAATACTAATCCCCTCCTTTCTGTAAAGCCAAGATCTTTTGGTACTATCAGATTAGCTCTTCAAGGGGAAGGAAAAGCCTACATAATAGATGCGGGGAGACTTTTAAAAGACAAGATAGACTTTTCATGCATAGTATCACCACTTCAAAGTCACCAGCTAGCACTGGTAGCACATGACTTAAAACAGTGCGATGTGCTAGTGTATTTTGAGAGGTCATCTGTGCCTTTTGTGGAATCGCTTAGGTTTATGGAAAGTTAGTTAACAGCAGTCCCAGCCTCAATGGATTAACGAACTATAGAGTGCATTTATACACATCCAACCATACGTTAGTGTCTCACATGGGCTCTGGGCATGTATCACAGAGTTCTCCGCCACACAAAGTGTTTTCAAATTTTTATTTTTTATTTTGACAGTTTTTATTTCCAGTCTAATGAGTGACACTGACAACATTTCAGAGATCTTGCAGTTCATCTGAGAGAAGCCTTTACCACGTTTCCAGCAAGCAATAGGAATTTTTTTGGTCATCTTCCATGTATGCTGGGCTGAGGTTATTTTACCACAGCCTTTAGGAAAGTGTTTTCCAGCTGCTCCTTTATCATCTGACCAAAGTGACTGAAAACAGAGGCTGGAATAAAAGCATCTTACAGGCCATTGGAGGAGATATGGGGAGGCCGTGTGAGGAGGGGTTTTTTGGCTGTGATTCCCTTTCTTGCTTCCAAAGCCCTTGCTATATTTTGCATTCCACCTAATCCCCTAGATTCAGATGCTAGCACCACTGGGGAAATCTATGAGTCCTTTTCCAATCAGCAAATGGAGCTTGCTGGCTGGGGATGACTGACTCCTCATTGCCCAGAGATTCTCTTGACTGCAAAGAGTTCCCACCACACTGACCAAATGCACTTTGCTTACTGTAACAGATCCTGACTTCTAAGATGAAGCCAGTAAGGAAGGAAGAATATACCAGTCAAACTGACCCCAGACTTGCCAACATGTAAGTATCATAAACTGTGGGAAAAACTCATCCATGCTTCTGGAAGTCTCCACAATCCCTTCTTTGTGCCCTCTTCAGGGCAGAATAGACAGGAACTAAATGAGACAGCAATTTGCCTGTATACGTAATTAGTGCAATTTCCCTTGAGTGGTGTGTTGCTGTTAGGCATAGATGTAATCTGCTGTGTATGACAATCCATATCATAGATATTAGAAATAAAGGGGGAAAAAGGTCTTCTCTTTCTGTACGCTATATCTCATCCATTCCTTTTTGGTCACTGAGGGGTTGTCCTCTACAGTCAAAACAGGACTAGGGGAAAGTACCAATGGGTTCTCAAAGGCACAGTCTAATAAATCTTGCTAAAATAACTACTCAGAGAAAGGCAGAGGATCTCCTCTGTTTCTGAAGCCCCTCCATGCAGCAGAAACTGGGTGAGTTGTTCTGGGTGAGTGCAGTTAAAATGTCTGTGCTTGTGTCTACAAGGAGGCTCTAAATACCAAGAATGTGATCTTGGAAGAAGTTTTAAATTCCCTACAGAAGCTGTAGGGCTAGCAAGTCAAAGAAGCAGTTAGAAGTTTCTTTTCCTTCATTACTGAAGAAGAAAATTTATTATACATTGAGTATTGCATTTGAGTATTATGCATTGAGCATTCCAACAGAGTCACAGCAAGACATCCAGGCACTTGAGATACCTCCCAGTTCACCAAACCTGCTTGTCTTACTGTATCTGCCTCCTACAGACCCTCAGCTGTTCCCCTAGGCAGCAGCAGAAGTCAGCAGGGCATGAGCATGTTCCCTACTTGGTGCCTCCTTGCCCTGGACTTGTTATATAGACCTGCATGTCAGAGACCTTCAGGATTTCCTTGCTTTTTCCCTGTTCCTCTGGAAAAGATGACACCCACTGAATTTTGCTGAATGCCTATGGAGGTACATGGATATATTCTAACTTGTTTTCCGATAATCTCCCTCTTAGCCATTGGGACCATCTTACAGTGGGGTCATCTATCTGTGGGCCCCTATTCCACACATCTTGCAAGAGAACTTGTATTATCAAAATAATTTTACCATGCCATGTTCTGGTCCACATCTACATAACATTCACACCAGGCTTTGTCATCTTCAAGCCTAGTGACCTGGGATCAAAGCAAATCTGATTCATCCTGCTCCTATAAATTAGCCCCACCCGGCCAAAACTCAGCATAGTTTATGGGGTCAAACTGCATTTGGATACGGGGAGTAGCACAGCTGTTCCTGCCTCAAATGTAACTGTCCTCTGATATGGTCTACATATCCACCTATTGCTATCAGCAAGGGCTCATCCTATTATATGATGAATATATGATGATGAATCCACTACTTTTCTTACTTAGTTTCTTTGTTCCTAGCCACGTTTCAAACCAATGGTTTCTTCAACTTTGATACCACTTCTCAATTACTGCCATTTCTGTTTCAGGTAGTAACTTGCATTGTCATAAGGAGCTGTTGAAAACTCAATGGGAAGCTTAATCAAAACCTTCATTTAGAAACCAGTAAAATATGAGTGATAGTTTTGCTTCCCCTGGGGATGAGGAAGAGTTAACAATTCTGAGGCAGTACAACATTGATTGTAAAGGGGGCTGCAGCCTTTTCAGAGTGAATGTTCTTTCTTGATAGGTGTTTGGATGGGAGGATGGAAAGAGGCTTCGAAGTAGCAATTTGGAAGGTAAGTATTAACTAGTGGTTAATACTTTATTACAGTGCTAGAGGGCACTGTACTGTTGAAGGTACTGTTTATGGATCAAACATAATAGCTAGGAGCTAGACAGTTTAATGGCTTGAGATTCCTTTGCACGTTTTTGTTAGAGACATGTTAATCCTGACAGTGTTGTAACTCATAATAATTGCACTCTTCCTGTCTCAGACATGCTGTGTTTAATTCTTTGTTGTCCTGACCCCGTGGACTACTTTCTTCTGAAAAAGTGCAAGAAAATGTAAACTGCTGCCATTCTGGATGGAAAAACATTCCGCACGGAGCTTGCACTTGTGCAAATGCCTACATGTTGTTGAGGCGACATGAAGTCTGTGATGTCTGGAAGGCCATTAGCGTTTGCTTGTGTAAGTACAACTGTGGGCAGCAGCGCTCCATAAAGATGGTCTCCTATCCAGTTAGGATAGGAGCTTTACAGTTGATAGATAAGGATGAAATGTACTTCTAACTGCTGTCAGTTCAGATAAACAGAACTTAAACCCCTTTTTACAGAATGCCACCAGTTGTCTTCTAACACTATGACAAAGCTGGTGTCCATCTCCAACTTTAAACACTTCTCACCTTATGCACTTCAGTGTTACGTGTTTGCAGATTGCTTGTTTCATCTCTGCTGCTGGACTTTTAAATTGAAAATAAGATATAGAGTTGCTGTCAGAAAAATTCATACCTGCTCTATGAATTTTTTACTTTTTGCATGTTTTGGTCACACTCGTTTTTTTATTAAAATGTTTCATAAACAAAGCATTCATATTTTTGTCTAAAATATGATAGTTTTGTTTCTGAATCAGAATTCAAATATAAACATGAATTTTAATTTTTGAAAATTCAATTTGATTTTTTTTAATTCTCATTTCCATTTTTTCTTACTAGAAAGGGAAAAAAGGAAGCTTAACAGGTAAAAGGAATTTTACCTGTTTTTTGAAAATGTTTGTAATTATTAAATTTCCTACAAGTGTTTCTTTTCTTCTGCAAGTTTTAAAACCCCGTGTTTTCACTTAGAAACGTCTCTTAAAGTAACTTACATAGTTGTCTTTTTGAACTTCAACCAGTGTTTATAATGTAAGTTCTTCCTGTATATACAAAACTTGAGGAAAACTAAGTTATTGCTGTTTCTGGCTGATTCCATTACCCAAAATATCAGTCCCAGACTGTGATATCATGACAGCAAGTAAGTCTTGAATGATGAACAATCTGTGTCTTTACATGGCTCCAATTAGACAGCCACGTGGTTAACAGATCCATGAAATTTACTGTCCAGAAGATCTGTTGCAATGGGAGAAAGTGCCCTGGGAAAGTGCTTTCTGGTAGCAAGCAGGTTGTGGGTTTGGACTTGGGTCAGAACCCAAGTGCAATGAAGGGACAGCATACAACTGATGGTCAGGGAGACTTGAAACTCTGAGGGTAGGCATCAACAAAGTAGATGCTGCCATAAAAATAACAGCAAGTTTTATTGCAATCTTCTCTTTCCTTCTCCAAATTGTGGGAATTAACTCTGAAGAAAGAAGATCACACTAAGCTTTCTCCAGTGGCCTTTCCTACCCTACAGAATATGGCTCTTTCTCCACCTTGCATAGCTGTACCTGCAAATACCATCTTGCACGTTCCCAGGCGCCTGTTTCCAGTGCAATTTCTGTTCGGCAGTGAGATGCTGTTTTCCTGTTTCCCCTCCCATCCCCCAGCTCATGTTCTGAGCAGCTGTGAGGTGGGCTGATCCTTCTTAGAAAAAAAAAAAAAAATTAGCTTTTGGCCTGTCCTAGGAAGAGAATTAGCTATCCATGCCGTTCTGCTTCCCATGCATCTTTCTTCTTCCTTCCCTTTCCGTTCTTGTTTCCGCTCCCCTTTTTACTCCCCCACTGCTACCTTATAAACTGTAGTTCTCTCTCATTTTAACCTCTCTTCCCACACCCCCATCTTAATGGATTGAAGAGGTCAGAACCATGTAGCAAATTATTCGAAATCCTAAGAATTCTTTCTAGAAGTTGCTGGGAATTTTTGACATATTGGGGTTTTCTGGGGGGATGTTTTAGGAGCGTGCTGGGTTTGATTAAAATTTCAGCTCATATCAGGAAAGTGAGAAAGACTCCAGCACTGACAGTCACCTGGAAGGTAGAAAAGGGACGTCATGCTGGATTTACAACATTTCAGGAAGAATCTTGCAGGTTGTATGCATCTCCCTTTCCAAAATATGAGAAATATCGAACATGTCCACATACTAGATAATGTTTTCCTTACTAACTTTGCACATCCATAGTTAGTTTATCAGGGTTTAATTTTGATCTTAGCTCCTTATCCTACAGTATGCTGGAGTGTTTGAGTTGGGTTTGTTTCTTGTGACGCTGCCAGCAGCTAAAATCTTCAGGCACAATATCTTTCTTGCAGGAGATCTCATCATTCTGTATTCCAGCGAACAGCAGTAAGTCCGCTGTATTACAGTACCTGGGTGTATTACAGTACTACCTGGGTGCTACAAGGTTTAAATTGAAAGTGGGGAGGTTTAGATTGTACATCGGGAAGAAATTCTTCCCGGGGAGGGTGGTGAAGCACTGAACAAGTTGCCTAGAGAAGCTGTGGATGCCCCATCCCTGGCAGTGTTCAAGGCCAGGCTGGATGAGGCTTTGAGCAACCTGGTCTAGTGGAAGGTGTCCCTGTCCCTGGCAGGGGGGTTGGGACTAGATGGGCTTTAAGATCCCTTCCAACCCAAACCATTCTGTGATTCTGTGAAGATCTTGCAAAGCTGCAAAACTACTGGACTAAGACAACAGAGTTTGCTGCCCATAAGAAAGCCTCAGGTAATAGCAACTGCAGATGCTCCTCATTAACGGATACGTGCTCCTGCTTTTCTGGCTTGTTCCGTCCCCTTGCAGCACAGTGGCATGCTCCTGGGTGCCTTTTCTGGCCTAGGCTTTACCCTTCTTTCAAAATGTAGATTAAGCACGGGATGATAGCCAGCACACAGGGAAGCAGCGTAATGGCTGAAAGCGGGAAATAGCCAATTAAAGGATCAAAGTCAGGAAAATTAAGCCTTGAGAGGAAAGGGCACAAATAGGGTGGGGTTGGGAAGAGCAGGATAATAGCAGCCCTCAGGGGAGACACCAGAGTAGGAAATGGGACTAAAATCAAAGACGCAGAAGGCGAAATACAACTGCTTATCCCTTGCAGGGATTGCCTAAGAAGGGAGAGAAAGCAGCACAGGAGGAGAGAAATGGAAAAACTGTAACATGTACACTGATTTTGAAAGTCGTTTAGCTCCTGCATTCTCAGTGGGGCCGACCTGTATGCATGGATGTGCAAGTAGACCTTTGGTAGCTGAGCTGGCTGCCAGCGAGCGCTCCACTTCGCTCCTCAGCTGCCTCCTGGTACCCCTGCACTGCCTTTCTCTCTCCCTCCTTGCTGCCAGTCCCTCCTTCCTCTAGTTCCTCAAAAGCCCATGTTGTCGGACCTCTACTCTTGATGTAAGGCTTACTAATATCCTTCCAAACATGCCCCTGCTTTTGACAAGCTAGATCTTTGTTTTTAACGCCTTGACTATATGTAGTTTGCGACCCCGTTGAACTAAACCAGGTATTTTTAACTTGATGCAGTGAGAGTATTCATACTTTGGAGTATGGGGAGCCTACACTTACTCTGCTTAAATCAACAGGAGGTGACTTGAACAGCACTGAACTAGGACATTCCAAAGATTAAATAAGTGTCCTTCCTGCTTGGGCTTTACCAAGCCTTTGTTTTTAAGGAATGAGCTCATATTGTGCATAGACTGAAGTTGCCCAGGAGACACTTTTGTTGTAAATAGTTTTTCATGGAAAATTAGATGTTTACAAAACAGGAAAAATACTGAAATGTTTGTTTGGGTTGATTTTTTTCCCCCTGAACTATTTTAAATAGCAATATGCAAAACAAAGTAATTTTTCTTGTATGTCACACTGTTTCATTAAGGCACTAACAGAAGACACTTGATCTAGAAATTAAGATAAGTTGCTTCAATCAGTACTAAGTAGCAGGTGCTCTTAGTGATTAAATGTAATAGAGTATTTCCATTATTCTATTAAGCTTTATGTCAGCAGTTGTCATAGTTCCTCTCATATCCTGAAATACTGCGAAAGCATGTTCAGAACAACATTTCAGGATCTTGCAATGAATGCTTTCTGAAAGTGAGGAATCTAAGGATTTTCACTTCATAGAAAATCTATAAAATTTGTGTTTGGTCTAGAGAAGATTAAAAACCAGGAACTGAAAGATTTTCTTTTCCTGTGGAGGATAAATTATTACATTTGATAGTATGATGTGTTGCTGGCACAGTCTAGGTGCTATTCTATTTCTTTACTTACTATATTATTTGAGAAGAGCACAAAAGCCCCTTTCTGCTGAGTAGCCTTGTCTTTCCCCTCCTCGTTCCCTGCCCTTTGGTGCTTCTCCTGTGTATTAAGGGTGTTGGGGGGAAAAAAAACCCTCACCACCTTAAACCCATTACACAGCAAGCTAATTTATTATAGCAGCAGATACAGAAAGAGAAAAGCAATGGAAAAAAAAAAAACCAACTTGAATGATGATTAGGTCAGTACCCTGGGCTTTTAGCTGCCATTTAAATTTAAATATGCACTGCAACATGAGGTAAATAGGCCAAATGAGTCTACAGAGGGCCTTGCTAACGTGCAGGCTGAGACACTCATAGCAACATACCTTGCGAACGACTACAGCCTGGCTTCTTGCGGTCAGCTGCGGGGAGTGACTAGCCTCTGTCACACACTCCTGCGCAAAGCACTCTTCTGGAACAAAGTAAATCTGCAAAAGCTGATAAAAATGTAAGCAATACCTTGAGGTGGGGTTTTGAGGCAGCAGAAAGGGGACTGGTGCTTGGTGTGTTGAGTGCTCTCAGTCCTCTCATTCACATCACGTCTGCATTTAGGTTTGACAATATCTTTTCTGGGTGTATATTACATTACAGAACTTGACAACTGTAGAATTCCAAGTCTGACAATCTTGTAAGTTAATAATGGACTTTTTTCTCAAAGTAACCAGGAGGGAGGCATAGACAATGACTTATCTACTTAATTGAAATCTGAGGAGTTAAGTTCTGTTTTCATTTCTGTCAGCACAAACCCAGGGAAGTCAATCATATGGAACCAAGTGTGCAATTTAATCCTAAATTGTTTGTTATGTTCAAGATGCCTGTTTCCACACTGGGTGGGATCTTACCAATCCAAACTGAAATAATTTAATTTCTTTCTCAGTCAAGCTTTCACCGATTTTAACAAAACCATGTATTTTTCTTGACAACTGGTGCAAGATGGGTAAGCTAGCAATTGTGTAGGAAGCAAGGGTGGGGTACAGACCATCTCCCACAGCCTAGACTCTTGCAAAGTAGGAGAGAAGTGGGGAAGACTTCTGATAAGACATGCAACTGCTTTTGATTCATCTGCTACCAAAATAGAAATATGATTCTGTTAATTTAGATGAATATCTAAGGCCCTATTTCTTTGGCTTACATCAACTCTTATTTATACTTATGGGTAATATAAATGTTGCCAATGCTGAGATAACAGCTCTAGTTCAGTGTCCATTCTGGATGCATTACTGCTCTAAGAGACAAGCTATTTGGCCATAAATGTTGGTGAAAGAAACCCAGGAAAATGGCGTTCTTTGAATGGTCAGGAAAAATGGAATTCTTTGGAAAGGTTTCTCAAATCTCCAGCAAGGCCCATATTCATGGAGGACAAATATATATACTGCTGGAATCCTGGCTGCTGTTCCACATATTCAAAACAAAAAGGCAAATTCAGTGGTCATCTGATGGCAGACATAAGCCCAGCTCCTTCCACACTGCCTGGCCCCATCCAAGGATGCTGTCTGGGAAGGTCTGAGTTGCCTGCAGTACTGAGGAGTGCTCAGGATACGTTCTGCCTGCATCAAGCATCAGCAATCATCTGCAGCTCTTTGATTTCTGCAGTCTGTGGTGGAAAGAACTCTGTAAGCAAACCAAAGATCTACCTGGCCTTCTTGAATCTGATGAAAGCCTCCTGGATGCATGAACCCCTCAGGCCACAAAGCAGAGAAGGAAACTTAAGCCAGGTTTCTAATATTCTCAGGAGGTGGCTTTCCTGGTTGGACCATTAGGAGGAAGATACTACTATGGAAAGTCTAGTCTTAAAACACAGGTGTGCTTCTGGCCTGAATGCAGAATGATACCAACCACTTTTTTTGGAAGAAGTCATAGACCAACTAAGGTCAAAAGTGACTTCTGGAAGTCATCCTGCCCAGCCCACCCCAGCTGAAGCAGGGTCAGCTTTGATGGTTAGGTTACTAAGGGCTTTGTGTCCACTCAAGTTTTGAGTATCTGAGAGTGGAGATTCCTCCATTTCTTGGGGAACCTATTCTAGTGTTTAACTTCCCCATTATGAATTTTCCCCCCAGATATCTACGTGGAGTTTCTCATGTTGCAACTTGTGTCCACTGCCTCTCGGACTGTCACTGTGTACTTCTGAGCGAAGTAAAGCTCAGTTTCCTCTATGGATTCACATTACATAATTGGGGCAGCAGTACTATCTCCCTGTATCCACCTTCTGTTATGGCAGACAGACCCAGCTCTCTCAGCCTTTCCTTGGTTGTCAAGTCCTCTGGCTCTCCTCTTAATTAATGTGGACTCTGTTGGACTTGCTGCAGTATGTCAGTGTCCCCCTTGTGCTGGGGTCCCAGAATTGACACAGAGCTCCAGGTGTAGTCTCACCAGTGCCAAACAGAGGAGAAAATCAACCCTGACTCACTGGCTCCACTCTTGCCAATGCAGTTCAGTACGTGGTTGGCTGCCTTTGATGCAAAGGTATGTTGCTGGCTCACGTTAGATTTGTCTTCCATTAGAATCCCCAGGCCCTTTCCTGCAAAGTTGCTTTCTATCTAGCTGGTGCCCACTGAGTGAAAGAATTCCCTCACTGGGGTCAGGACAAATGGCATTGACTGAAACACAGATTCTCAAACTGCTGCTCTTGCATGGGATCATCCTGAACCAGCTGCAGGACTTTGGATTTGTCTTTCTTGAAACTCTTGAAACCTGTTTTTCCAGCTTGTCAATGTCCCTTTGAATAACAGCCGTGTCCTCCAGCATCCAAATTTGGTACCATTTACAAAGTTGCTGAGGTGCACCCTGTCCCAAAGTCCAGTTTATTAATATAGACAACACTTGACATTAAAAAGTAATGTCCTCAGTATTGATTCCTAGGGACCACTAATCAGGCACAACTCCTTGAGCCTGGAGGTTCCTCCTGTTTTCCACTTACCTCATAGTCCACCTACTCAAATCAAATCTCACCAGTTTGACTACGAGGACACTATGGAAGACTGTGTCAAAGATATTGCTGTACTCAAGGCAGAACAATATTTACCACTGTCCTCTCATCCACAAGAAGAGCATACAAGTTGCTAAAAAATGGTCACTTCATGATGAAATCCAGTCACCAGTCCTTAGGAAGAGGCAGTGCTGAGCATGTTCTCAGTGTTCCTTGGCTTCTGCCTTCCCTCCAGAGGTCTTCCGTGTATGAGATCAGTTCCAGCACATCATTCTTCCAGGCCCCAAAGCTATACACTAGTTTCCCATGCAGAGCTCAGCTTCCACATGCTTTCCTTCCTATGTTAATATGAAAGGAAAGATGCCAGTCACTTGGGAATGTGTGTCCCAAACCACAGTCACACACAGGATGTCTCCTTTTGGCCTCACTTGATAGTGTTTTGTTTCCATCCAGTCTCTACACATAATGTGAAGATGATAATGTCCTTTAGTGAGGAAAGCATAAATGCTCTGTGTCAACCTGATAATCCCAGTTTATCTCGTGCACAGTACATGAGGTGTTTATCCCTCTAGCTATCTCCTAGCATCCTGATAAGTCTCTCTCCCATTTGTCTCTAATGTACTAATCAGTGGGATCTCTAGAAAACACAGTTGTTATTACCAAGGTGTCTGGAGATGCTGATAAAGTTCATGCTGCTGCAGGTGGTATCCAAACATACTTTAGGCAGACATTTTTTAGCTAAATAAGACAAAGGAAAAGCAAGAGGAAAACAGAGTAGTGAAGCAAGTTGGGCAATATTGTCCAAATCGGGAGCAGAACCAGGATTCAGGGATTTAAAACCTTAATTGATCACTTGCTAGACCACAGGTCTGGATCGCTAATGCAGGCCACAGAATACATTTTATATTCCTATAATACCTTGTTCTTTGTCAGTGTCTCAAAGTTACCCAGCTCTTCCTAACAGCTGCCAAAGCCAAGGTCACATAATTCCCCTCACAGGAACACAGGAGTTGTGTATGTAAATCTTAATCCCTGCTCTTGCAGGCATTTCTAGAACCCAGTTCCTATGAATACCAAGCTTTATTTGAATCATTTTGCTTGCCTCCCTAGATTTCTGGGTTAGGATTCTATGCTGTGAGTCTCCATGCTGTACATACCATAATTGTCCACTGGTCTCAGGAGAAGCTGATTCTGAAAATGTGTGGAGTGTCTGGCCTTTGGCAGCCCAAGTCTTCCTCCATTGCCTGCTGGAGAATAACTTCTCTTGCTGGTCCTGCAAGTACATTTTTTCTTCCCTTCCAAAATTTAAACTACTATATTTTGCCAAAATTTCCCTCAAGACAAAAATACACCTGGCCCAGTGTGATAAGTACATTTTTTCTTCCCTTCCAAAATTTAAACTACTATATTTTGCCAAAATTTCCCTCAAGAAAAGACAAAAATACACCTGGCACAGTGTGATTAATCCCATGAGCTTTTACTGAGGTCTGCCCTCTCGATATCTTTCCTCTACAAAATCACCCTGGATATGGCAATAACCACAGCCCGCGTTCAGCCACTGAATTAGTACCCATGAAGCGCTGGGTAAGGGGAGCTGGACTTCTGATGCTGTACGTTCATTCTGAGTTTGGATTTTGGTTTGGATTTGGACCCAGAGGTGGACCCTGACTGGAGAAATCATGACCCAAGAACATGCTTCTGCTGCTGCCACAACTTTAAGGGGCCCGAAAACAAAAGCAAGCAGGAGCACAGGCTGGCCTTGAAATGCTGAGTGGGACTTTCGGATGGAAAGGAGAGGATAAGGTGATTGGATTGTTTAAACAGCTGCAGTGAATCAGCAGCTCTCTTCCCTTGCCCTCTCCTTGCTGCACAGCAGCCCCCTCCATGCCAAGTTAAACAAAGTAATCCCAAAAAGTGCAGCCAAATCACACTGCAGGACAGAACCAGCCCACAAACCAGAGAGAAAGGAAAGCGGTGTTTTTGGATGAGACATGAAGTGATAGTGGATTTCTTAACAGGAACCGCAAAGAATATTTGTACCAGCAGCAAAGGAGAACAGGAGGAGAGGGAAACAGAAAAGGGACAGAGCCAAGCTTAGTTTTGCTGCAAGCAGAGACAGCTGAGCTCATCCCAGTGAAAGTTCCTTTCAGTTACAGCAGGATGAGATGTGCTACTGCTGCTACATGCAACTTGTGCCTCCTGCTGTAGCTGGTTACCCTGACCAGCTAGCAAGCTGCTGCGAGCTAATGTGGCAGTTTCTTTGTCCTGAGACAGTAGAGATCTCTGGGAATTTATAGCTTGTGGAGCCATACTCAAGACATATCTGAAAAGTTTGGATCACGCAGATTAAAGAGGGAGCTTGGAGGCTGCTGTCCCATGAGGATCAAAGAAGTGTTTTGAGGAGAATCCCAAATATGAGGATCCATAGGAAATCAGTATAAAAAAATAGGTGAGTGAACATTGCTAATAGTCAATATACAGTAGCACTTAGCTTATTGCTACAAGGCAACTAATCTTCACCCTGCCCCCCTTCCCAGCCGCTCAATTCAGCTTTTTTTTTTGTCTGGCTGCTGCACAATCTGTTAGGCCAGTGCCCACTTAAGGATAGTTATTGCAGGGAGTGCAGTTAGAGTCTTTGTAATTGCTCAGCTGATGGTGTAATGGTCTCTCTGAGGATTCAGCCCAGCAACAGTAATGATACAGCTGGCCTGTCTTGCCTGATGGGATCATTTCCACTTTATTATAACTGTGATTTTCAGCTCAATAATTCCAGAGTATTTTTAGACCCTTTGAGATGAAAAAAAAATGTGCTGAATTTGCAATGCTGCTTTTTTGTTTGGGTTTTGTTCCCTCTTAACTGGTGACCAGGAGAAAAATATATTTCCGAGCAAAGTCAGGCAGGGATCCCCCAGTTCAGTTTTCTTCCTGCACCCTTTCCAGTAGAGAAGGGAACTCCCAGCAAGCTGCTGAAAGAGGTCAGTATGTTTCTGGGGACGAACTGAGAGCCCGGGCATAAAATAAAGTAGGAGGAATTTCAGCTGAGACCACTTTTCATTCTGTCATTTTATGGAAAAAATCTCCCACAAGGAGGTGAGGAGAAAACTTCAATTGTTCATTTAAGACTAAATCATAGGGGCCTTTGTAGGAAACAACATAGTCCTAATCGTCATCACCAGCAGCCATCCTTTTCAAGCTCCAGTTGCTGGAGTCACCTCAATAGCCCTGTCTTTCCTCCAGGTCATTTATCTCCCATGAGTCCCCCAAAGAAAAACCAAGTGGTTACCCCTTGGCAGCTCCCAGAAGATACTCTTCCTTCTTTGGCCGGTGATAGAGCACGACAGCTTTAACTTGCTTCTCTTGCTCCAGTTTGACATGGGATAAAACCATGCCCTGCTACATCTAGGGGAGGGGGATACAGCTGTGAAAGCTACTTCTCCTTTGTCAAGTACAGATCAGCAAGGGATACCCTGTCAATTGTCATTTCCATTTATGTCTGCTTCATGTTCTGGTATTAAAGCCCAGGGCCTCAGGCATCTATTGGATTTTGTTTAAATGCTTTATTGGATTTTATGAACCTCATATACACCAGACAGACCATAGGAGACATGTCTTAGCGATATCCACAATAACCAATTAAAACCCCAGCCATGTTTTAACTCCATTTTCAATGAACTATGGAGACACATCCCTCTTCTCTATAGGGTGAACAGAGACCTCATTAACTACATTTAATTGAGAGTGGCAGCTAGTGGATTTTATACATTAGGGAGCACTTCTGTAGACATCGCATCCTTCAAATGCATACACTGAAAAATTATAATGAATCCCATGATCAATACAGAATCATCTTTCTTGTTTCCAGCATTGCTTCAGTTCCAAGGTTACTTGAATAGATGAGCTTCAGTTAATAAAATTCACATTTTCTTCACCCTGCAGTATTTTTTACAACCAACTTTTTTTTTTTTTCCCCCGCATCATCTTTATCAATTAATCCTTCAAAATAACCCCCAAAAAATTCTTGATTCTTTCTCAGGATTTCGAAGCTCTCTGGAGCTGCAGACAGTACTCCTTTTAAGTCTGTGCTATTGTATCTATTTTAGACAAGGAAATTAAGGCCAAGCGTGGTTAGGTGTTTCTCATACCATGTGGCACACACAAAAGCAGTGGTTAAGCTGTGAACTGAGCTCTGAAGCCCCAGGACTCGGAACATAGCACTAATACTAAACCCTCTTTGATCCGTAATTCATTAGAGATTCCAGAGAAGGTGTATGAGCTACTTTGTGTTATTGAGTGAGAGAACCCACCAAGAATGTCATTTGAGGTCAATAATCCACTGAATGCAAGGAAAAGGTAGTGGGTAGAGGAGCCATATGGCGTGCATGGTTATATGCACACACATACACACCCCCACATACACACATAGATATGGTTTCCCAAACCCTACTGTGCCTGAGTCACAGTAATTCCTCACGGCACCTTCTCTTGGAAACAGTGTGAATGGGAAAGTACATGAGAAGAGAGTCTATTTAAGAGAGTCTGTTTAAGACGGTGGCAGCCTTTCTTCTGTGAACTCTGCTAACCCAGTTAATTCTATGAGAGTCAGTTGTTTCGGTCATTTGGTACATAGTCTTTAGAGAATCATATCCATCATTGTAGGTCAGCTTCACCCTGTGGATTATCTCTTCTTTTGGATGTTAATTCCCTTTTGAGCATCATGGCTTTGTGAAGGTAGTTATATACTTCCTTCAGGACTTTCCAAGCCCGGTGTGATGTATGTTCAGGGCTTTGAAATCATCTGCTTTCTGACTGAAATGCTTCAGGCTTGGTCTCTGAAGTTTAATTGTTTTGGAAAGTTCGAAGGAATTCTTTTTTCCTGTTCATGTTTTTGGGTCAGGAGAAAATTAATGTCTGCCTAAGAGTCTAGCAATAGTAATAACGGTATCCCACTGGGGATGTGCAGGTAGCGGATTTCCCACTGGCAGGGAAAGTATTGGGAGCAGGAGTTCCCCTTCTGCCTCTCTCCCCAGTCCTCTGTATCCTCGCTGTCTTACCACCCCGGAGCAGTGACAGGAGGTGCAGCATGTGCTTATGAAGAGCTGGAGGCGGGGTGGCTCCCTGGCAGGACAGCCGTGTGAGGAAGCTGCCAGGCTTTCATGCCATCAGCTCAGTGGCTAATTGTTTGCATAGCTTTGCCTTTCCCAGTGATCTTCCCCTGTGTCCTGTGCTCCTCATGTGGTTTCCATTAAGGTCAGGATGGGGGAAGGGAAGCATGTGAGTTATTGCAGTATTTACTCTCACTTATCATGCCAAAGCTTGGAGAGCTCTGTGGTACAGAAGCTGTGCAGGCAGTGCACAAAGATGGTGTTTGAGCGTTGTTGACTGCACTGATTGAAAAGGCAGAAATCTCCCTCTCCCATCCCTTCACGAGACCACCTCCTTTTCTTCCTACCAGCTGCACAGTAAGGAACACAAGATTGACTCAAAAGTGTGTGAGAACTAGGTGCTCCATCCAGCTGAAAAGAACATGACAGGTTGAACACAGTGATAATCCATGGAAAATGCCTACCATTTTCAGGTGTAAGAGATTGGGATTGCCAGCAGAACCAGTATGAGCTCATATCCACAACAGGGCAAGCGACTGACCACTCTCTGCCTCTCCCTTTGTTCTGTGTGGCTGACCAAACTGTTCAGTTGATCTCTTCCTGCGAGACAACTTCTCTGGTAATTGGTGAACTTCTCAGAGTATTACCTGGGTTGGGGCAATCCCAAGC
>NW_010238031.1:21434-24348 GCF_000690775.1 Eurypyga helias | reverse complement strand
GGTGGCTAAAAGCTACCTCGGGTGTCTGGCCACCGGCACGCTTGTCGTGATATAACCGGCACACCTGTCGTGATATAACCGGCACGCGATAGGGCGCGGGCGTGATGCAGCAAAGATCGCCTTCCTTCTTGTCTTTGCCTCCCGGGTGCGGATGGTGAATTTCGGTAGCGCGGCGGGTACCAGCCAGAGCAGCCGGGGTCTTGTGCAAGACTGTGGTTTATGGATTTGGTCTGTAAGAGGAAAAAAAACCCAACAATCAGTGCAGCAGCATTTGGGAGGATTCTGGTGCTTTCTGCGAACGCTGCAGCTTGTCTTTACTGCACCAGGTATCTAACCTGTGCTAGTGGTTTGGCTTACCTGGAAAGGGGGTAGGGAAGAGTGGCTCATGCTTATTTTGTTTTTTAAGACACACAAAGAAAAACCCAAAAAAAACCCCAGGCGTTGGTAATGGGTGTAATGAAGTCAGCAGGCCATGAGTTTGGTGCGTGCCTGTGGGGCCGCCAAGCTCGCGGGGCTGCAGAGCAAGCTGGGCTGGCTTGCTTGGTCTGCACACTGGCTTTATTGTGGCTCGGCGTCACGCACAGATCCTGGCAGGTAGAACCCAGGACACGGATTTGGGTGACGGGGCAGCTTGCTGGAGGAGGGCACATGACTTGGGCTTTGCTCACCCTGGAGGGGTCTTAGAGTTGTGGGGGTGGGACAGCTTTTTATCTTCCTCAAACCCTTGGAAAAGGGTGTGGGTGTCTCCGTCTGTGCCTGGAGGGGTTTGGGCCAGACACTGAAAGAGCTTCAGGGCTGTGGCTTATCTCGAGGCCTGACTTGCCTAATCTGAGTCATGTGAGCTGGGTTTGGAATAGCCTGTTTTGGGGGTTTTATTGGCTGTGCAGAGAAATGCCCAGTTAAACGGGACTCGTGGGTGATGTGGAGAAAACCATCGTGGCGGGACTCTGCAGAGGGATTTGGTGTTGCGGGCGCTGCGCATCTCCCTCGGCTGCTGGGAGGAAGCTCTGGGACACAGGTATGATGTGGTCCAGACAGTTGGAGCTCTGTTCCTGGGAAAGCAGGCAGAGAACCACCTCTGGCTGCGAGATCTCCTGGTCAGGAGGGATGGAGAGGGCACCCGGGCGTTGTCACCTCCTTCCCTTCTGCCCATGCCGCAGAGGGACCGTGGGTGGATGATGCAGCAGCATCCGCAGCCGTCTCGCTTCGGATGCTTCCCTCCCTCACACGCTGCAGCAGCTCATGTCGGAGAGCCTTCACCCTCAGTGCTTCCTCCTCGCTGGCTGGGAGGAGGTGGGGGCTCAAGGGCTGCATGCGTGGTGGCCCAAATTTCCTCTTTTTAAGCAACCAGCTGTCTGAACTGTGGGAGTCCTGCCCAGGGTCAGTTGTGCTGGTGGGTAGCAGCTTTCCGGAGTGATTTCTTGCTCATCCTTCAAGGAAGTGCCGTGCCTTTGGATCCCAAAGCAGGGGACTTGTTTTCGGCTCCTAGGTCTGCAGCCCAAGAGGAGGTGGAGCAGCTCAGGGAGGGCCCTCTACAAGCCTCAAACGTCCTCCTGCCATCTGGAGAGTTTGCTAGGGTGGCTTAAGTCCAACAGCCAAGCTTTGCTTCTGTTTCCAAGCTAATAAGCCGTGGTGGGATGTGACCTGTGAAGACAGCCTTTGCCAGGGTTATCCTGAAGCTGGGAGGCACCTCCAGAGACATAGGGTAGGGGGGGTGCAAGGGGAAGGGGTCTCACGGGGTTGCTGGAGAAACCCCTCTGGCCCGTTCACAGCTGATATCTGTGGGTGCATCAGCTGTTATGCAAGTTTGGTTTTGGTGCTGCTTTTTTGGTGGTGTTTATAACGGCTGTGGGGCTCGTGGGGTGTGTGCAGAGGAGATAGGGACGATGGGGGAAGCACGCGTGCAATAACCCTGCCACGGGAAGTGTCTGACCGCTCGTGTCTGCAGGGGAAGGGGGGTGATGGTGGCCACCAGCAGCCTTTAGCTTGCCCGCTGCGTTGTGGCTGGGGTCAGCGTGCCCCTGGCCGCATGTCACTTGCTGTCAGCGGAAATTCAGCCCTGTGCCTGTGCTCCTCTGTATGGGTTTGATGGACACGGGGTAGGGAGGGAGAAATTGCACAGGATGGAGGATTTCCCCTTCTTTCCGCACCCAGGTCTTGGGATACTCTGCCATCCAGCTGAGAGTATCTACTCCCCACCCTGAAACTTCATGCCCATAGGAGACTTCATAGGATCATAGAACGGTTTGGGTTGGAAGGGACCTTTAAAGGTCATTGCCATGGGCAGGGATATCTTCAACTGGATCAAGTTGCTCAGAGCCCCATCCAACCTGACCTTGAATGTTGCCAGGGATGGGGCATCTCCCACCTCTATGGGCAACCCGTTCCAGTGTTTCACCACCCACATCATAAAAAAAAATTCTTCCCTATATCTAGTCTAATAGTTTAAAACCATTACCCCTTGTCCTGTCGCTATAGACCCTATTAAAGTCTGTCCCCATGAGATCGAGGATTTCCTCTTCATTCTCCACCCAGATCGTGGGATAATCTTTGCAATCCAACCCCCCCGGCCCCCCAAAAAGCCACCTTCATGCCCATAGGACATTTGGCACGAGGCTTGTTTGCCGAAACAACCGACTGGCTCCCAGCTATTTGGGTTGAGCTGGGCGATGTCTGGCCGGGTTCACTGGCCGTCGGCCACGTCGTGGGGCAGATGCAGCGCCGCAGAGCTTCAAACGAACGCCTGTCGGAGGGGAAGGTGCCTGCTATCTTATTTCCAGTGTGATCTGGGGTTGCTGGGAGCTTGCAGTCTGCAGCCGGTGTGGTCTGGTAACCTGAGGATGTGAGATCTCCCGTGTCCGTTGGTGCGAGGAGCTGTATCCACGCGGGAAGCCTTGCAGGGCAGGTTTCAGCA
>NW_010238031.1:0-21419 GCF_000690775.1 Eurypyga helias | reverse complement strand
TGCTGAAAAAAAAAGTATATCAGGTGTTTTCTGGGTTCAGAAATGCCTTGTTTCTGTGCTACAGGAAATAATAAGGTTGACTGCAGGAAGTACAGAGGTTTGGGGGAGGGGTGTGTATTATTGTTTTGTTTTGGTGATGATTTTTTTTTTTTTTTTTTAAGGCTTTCCATTAGAAAAGGTGTTTCAGCTCAGGCTGGTCACACACATGGCCACGTTGAAGGGGCACAGACCAAAACCCACAATAGCCTTAGGGAAGTGTATTTGTTCCTCTAGGTGTAACCTCCTTCCTGCTGCTTTAGCCGGGGAGCTAAAGGGGGGGCACCAGCAGTGCCAGCGCATCCCTGGTCTGCGAGAAACCTCTAAGCAAGCAAAATACGTGTAAAACCCCTTGAAAGAGGTGAGATCTGGGGGTAGGAGGACACACGCTGCTGGAACTCATCTAGCTCTTGGGCTGAGCATACTGCTGAAAGCATGGAGTGTTTGGGAAGAAAAATCAATACATGGTGAAAGAAGAAAAAAAATAAATCCCCTTTATACAGTTAGCTGCAGTTGCCCAGGCTTGTTGCTGGCAGAAAGTAGGACACTTCTGCTGGGCTTTCTTCTCTGGAGAGGCTAAACTTGGCTGTGAGTGGGTGGAGGCAGCCTGCATGGAAATGCCTGCGTGTCTCCCCATCCCCTGTGCAGCCGGATCCGCTGCCGCGGGGCCGGAGCTGCTGGCCAGGGCTGCTCGGGCGTATGTGCCCAGAAGGGCTTAAGCCCAGGCTCGCAAAGGTGATTACGTGTTCATCTGGCTGAGATGAGTAGGAATTAAAGCCTAAATATCTCTACTGTTCAGGCTGCTGTGGAGTATCCGCGGTCTTGGGTCACTCGCCAGGCTTGGTGCTCGTCGGAGTGGATGTGGGGTTGGTGGGAGGGGAGCTGGGAGGTTTTGGAGGAGGAAGAGGGTGCCTTGGTGTGTTTGCAGAGGTTGAGCAGCTTGTGGCCCATCTGAGTCAGGCGTGGGGACGCGGACCAAACGGTGGCTGTTGGCGTTGGGGGTTAAATTGCAGCTGGGCAATTTAACGTGCGTTAGGTTAGAGGAGGCAGGAGAACAGAGAAACCACCGAGCCCTGGAGCATCTTTGGGCAGGGTGATGCTTGTGCTTCCACCCATGAGGCTGTGGTCCGCTCTTGCTGTGCTCCTGGATTTCCCCTGTGTCTCTGTTCCTCAAGTGGGACTTTTCTGGTGCCCTGCAACGAGGGATGGGGCTTCTCAGCATCCCTTATGGAAAGCCCGGGTGGGAGGGCAGCACCCCAGGCAGCTCTGATGTGCAGAAACCCGCTCTGCATGGGCAGAGGGGTCCCTACCTCGGGGCTGTGACCCCAGCCAGGGTTCCCAGGGCAATGGGCTGGCCAAAATGAGGCCGTAAATCCCAAAACTGTGACTTGGAGCGATATCACTTCACTAGGGCAGGGGGTAGCAAGGCCCCAGTTTGCTAAGGTAGGAGAAGTCGCCTATTCCTTCTAGTCTTCATTCTCCAGTGCTGTGGAAATAAACACAGCTTTTAATACCTTCCAAATCCCTTGGATCTGCTTCAGAAGATATTTTCCTGCTGCTACTAATCCTGCAGTGGTCGACAAACAGAGTTTCCTTGTCTGATTTCTTCTGAGGAGGGAGGTTATTAGTGTGCTCCTGCGTCTCTCCTGACCTTTGGGTAAATCGGGATGGGGAGGGACTTTGCGCAGCCACGTGTGTTATCCTCCCACGTGTTGCTGCGGCAGTGCTCCTTGCCAAGTGCTTGCTCGTGGTCCAAGCCTGCCTCGGGAAGGTTTCCAACGATTGCCCAAATTTGGCTGCAGGTGGAGTGGCCTGTTCTGTAGCCAAGATGTGGCTCTCCGTGTCCATCCTGTGTATCCTGGTGGCTTTCGCCAGTGCTCGCAGCATTCCTTACTACCCTCCTCTCTCCAATGACTTGATCAACCACATAAACAAGCTCAACACCACCTGGAAGGTGAGTACTGGGTTGCCTTTTTGGGATTTTTTTGGATGCATTGCTCAACAGTCTCTCTCTGGGACTCAATAGCTGAGCTTTGGGAGTCCCACCACAGTGCTCGTATCAAACCAGCCTTGGTCCCAGTTGACTCCTGCAGTGAGTTGATGGTGCCAGGGATCCCTCCGGTGACCATGACTGCGCAGCTTCTCTTTGGAGCAAAGCATAGATGAATTCATAGAGTAGGAGCAGTACTAAGAGGAGGAAACTTTGTTGGAGGCTGGAAACAAGCAGCAAGTGTCAAGGTGTATCGGTGACCTGGCCAAACCCTCCTTGGCCAGGCTGCTATCGCCAAACCCTGGAGTTGGACCGTAGTCTACCGGTCGTGACGCACTGATCCTGGAAGGGGCTGTGTCTTATGTCTGTAGGTAGCTCAGCTCTTGGTCCCTGGGTTTTATAGCAAGCGTCAGACACTGGTTGGGTTTGAGGGAGATCTGGAGCACCAGGCTGGTCCCAGCAATGCACTTGATGGCCATGAAGATTCATGTCCCATTCCTCTGTATCTCTTCCCAGGCAGGGCACAACTTCCACAACACTGACATGAGCTATGTGAAGAAGCTCTGTGGCACCTTCCTGGGTGGGCCCAAGCTCCCTGAAAGGTGAGTGCTGGGAGACGAAGTTCCTGGGTGGGCCCAAGCTCCCTGAGAGGTGAGTGCTGGGAGAAGAAGAAACTGAGGGCCCTGTAAAAGCTTGTGTGGATGCTCCTGGTGTATCTGAAGTGGGTGAGGGTCTCCCGGGCAGACTGTCAGCGGGTTTCCCCCGGGTGCAGCTTGGTGGATATCTTGCATGGAGCTAAGCACAGAAACATGCGTGGATATCTTGCATGGAGCTAAGCACGGAAGCTTAGGGGGGAACATCCACCCTGTGTCCTGCCAGATACTTGAGCAATCGTGTAACTTGTGCTCCTTGAAACTCAAAACACTGGTCTGAGGACTTCTGAAGTATTTATGCTCCTTCAGTAAGCAAACAACTAGAGGAGTTATCTTCCAGGTCAACCTCAGAGGAGGTTGGAGAGACCTGTGCACCCAGTCTGGTTATGCTGGTGTTCCTGTAACAGGACTTCCCTCTTCTCGCTTGCAGGGTTGATTTTGCTGCAGACATGGAGCTGCCTGATAACTTTGACTCACGGACGCAGTGGCCTAACTGTCCTACCATCAATGAGATAAGAGACCAGGGCTCCTGTGGCTCTTGCTGGGTAAGAGCGTGGGCAGTTTAAGGTCAACTTGACAGTTTACTGGACAGAAAAAAAAAAATGCTGTTGAGTTTGTTACTGAGCTGCATGAATGGGGGGAGCACGGGGTGGGGTCCTGCAGTGTCTGAGCTCCTCGGTGGGCTTCTCCCAGCCAGGCTTATGCTTGTTGTACTCCTTGCCAGAAGGTTGCCTGGTTTCTCCTCCCAGCTCTAATGGTCTTTCCTTGGGTTTTTGGGGCTGTCTGCAGGCTTTCGGTGCCGTAGAAGCGATTTCGGACAGAATTTGCGTGCACACGAACACCAAGGTGAGCGTGGAGGTGTCAGCGGAGGACTTGCTGTCGTGCTGCGGCTTCGAGTGTGGCATGGGGTGAGTGGCATTTGGCTCTTGTGCACTTCAGAGGTGGGTGGGAGGCGTGGAGAGACAACCTGAAGATGCTGGTGGTTTCAGCCCTGTCTTCCTGGTCTCCCTAATGAGCAGGAAGCCCCATCAGTGTTTTGTGCTGCAGATGTTGGAGTTATTGTGGGAACATAAAGGTGGCTGCAAGGACTGGAAGTCCCTCTGAGCCACATCCTGCCCCCAGCAGCAGTAGATGATGATGGGAGGGCAAGCCATAGTGATGCTTTTCCACACATGGCTGGCAGCTGCCTAAGCCAAGGGAAGGATCTTTTAATAGCCCCAAAGCCTTGGTTTTTAGGCATAAGCCTTTTGCCTGTGACTTTTGCAGTTTGGGGCGGGGAGTGGGATGTGGAGCTGGTCCTCGAAGTTGTGTGGCTTCTGCTCCTTCTTGTCGCAAGGCTTCAGTGTCTCAAGGCTCAGAAATCCCAGGGAAGGCAGGGAGAGTCTCAAAAAGGTTCAACAAGCTGAAAGCCTCCATTCAGCCACCTGAAGCTGGCTCTGTTTCCCCTGCTTCCCCCAAGGGGGTGGCTCAGAGCAGGGTGGAGCTGGAACTGCTGTCTCGTTCTCCAGGTGCAATGGTGGTTACCCCTCTGGTGCATGGAGGTACTGGACAGAGAGAGGCCTTGTGTCCGGGGGTCTCTACGATTCCCATGTGGGTAAGTCCTCTCAGATAGCCTTGTGAAAGCCAAAAGGAGCATCTCTGCTTGATCGCTCATGTCCTTCAGGGTTCTTCTGTCCTGGTCCGCATCCTTGTGGCTGCTCCCTCCTTCAGGTCTGGGCTCAAACACCCCTGTTATCCCAGCTGGTTGCTTCTGTCCCCATGGCTTCTTCTGGTCATCCTGTTGGGACAAGGGTCCTTAAGGAGTATGTAGCAGCAGGAGACCCATCCAGGAAGGGAGCAGAGCAGCCACACTTAACAATGCCACAAGGCTCCTGCTTCCATAGCAAGAATGAATCAGGTGGTGAATTTTTTGTTGTTGCTGGTTTTGGACCAGTTCAATAAACTTTGGATGAGGGCAAGAGTCTTCCTGACACTTTTCCCCCTCAAAAAGCAACTTCCAGATTGGAAACCTCTGTCTCTTCCTAGCATGGCCATGAGTTGGTTCGTCTTTCCATGACTTTGCAAGAGGGAGGTAGTGAGAGGCAGGTCCAGAGGAAACCCATCGGTTATGCAGGGATTGCTTATGTGGAAGTGGCAGACCTACTCTTGCTGGCACCCCACTCATCTGTGGGGTTTCTGGGGCAGAAAGATGCCCTTTCTCAGGACATCTGATGCCGCCTTCAGCATGGCTGTTGGGGACAGGAGTGCCTGGGGACAGCTTGTTCATGCCACCTCTGTCCTCGACAGGCTGCCGTCCCTACTCCATCCCACCCTGCGAGCACCACGTCAATGGCTCCCGTCCGCCGTGCACTGGGGAGGGGGGGGAAACCCCTCGGTGCAGCCGGCACTGTGAACCCGGCTACTCGCCCTCGTACAAGGAGGACAAGCACTACGGTAAGGGAGGTGGCCTCTAACACTGTGCAATGCCCAGCAGCTCCAGAGCTGCTCCTGAGGGGAACTTGGTGGGGTTGTTGGGGTCAGACCTCTTCCTAAGCTGTTTTGTGGTGGTTATTTTCTGTGGCCTTGGGATGGGTGGTCCAGGAGCGAGCCTGGCAGATGCTCAGTTTGTAGCTGAGACTCCGCTGAGATGAGGGAACTGATCCGAGTCCTCGTGGTGCCTGTGCCGGGGTTGAAGGGCACGGTGCTGAATCTGGGGGAGTTTGGTGTCAAAGCCACCTCCTTCCTACTCCTTGGTGGTAGCCAGCACTGCACCTGTAGGAAGGTCTGGCTGTGTCTTGATTTGTCTTAGCCTTGAGTAATTTGTTTTGGATATGAGGATGCGTGTGGGGAAAACTTCCCACTGAAGCTGCCTGCAATAGGTCTTTGGGTACAGAACAGGACTTGGGGAGAGGGGTGGTTGGAACCCACTTTCCCTGCCTGGCCGTGTCAGTGCCTTTGGAGCAGCTGCATTTCAATTTAGAATCACAGAATGGTGTGGTTTGGGAGGGACCCTACAGATGGCCCAGTCCCACGCCCTGCCATGGGCAGGGACACCTTCCACTAGACCAGGTTGCTCCAAGCCTCATCCAGCCTGGCCTTGGACACTTCCAGGGATGGGGCATCCACAGCTTCTCTGGGCAACCTGTCCCAGTGCCTCCCCACCCTCTCCAGGAAGAATTTCTTCCCAATATCCAAATTTAACCTTTCAGTGGAGAAGGCTTCCTGCACAGGCATGCCAAACAGTCACTGTCCAGCTGTCCCTAGACATGTGTGGCCTGACAATGCCGTATTAATGGTGACTGTTTTTTTTTTTTCTCCCTAGGCATCACATCCTACGGTGTCCCTCACAGTGAGAAGGAAATCATGGCTGAGATCTACAAGAATGGCCCGGTGGAAGGAGCCTTTATTGTCTACGAGGACTTCCTGATGTACAAGTCTGGTGAGCAGCAGCGCCGGGGCTGTAGGCAGCCCTGTTCCCTACTTCATCCGTAGGGTCTGTCTTTTGTGGCCCTTGTGCTCTCCTGAAGTCTGAAAGGAGATCCCAAGCTCACACCTGAAGGGCTGGTGTTGCAGGAGCATGGGCAGATGTAGTCTCTTGTATCCTTTGGTTCACAGCAAGGGGAATAGGTGCTTGGGACTGGCTCAGAGAGTTACCCCCCAGACTTACTTACCCAAAATCCTAGCTGTTGTTCCCAGCTGTAAAATGCTGGCAGGTGGCTCTCCTGGTGTGGTCCCAAATCCCTGTTAGGAACTGTGTGGGGATGCAGTGCCCTTGCTGAGGGTCTGGGTGTCCTGAGTGCTCAGCTGACGCTTAGCATCACTTTTCTCCAGACTCCACTAACCTTCAGGTTTGCGGTTTAACCAAAAAGAGCCGCCTCGGGTGGTCTCTGGGCTTGGATACGGGGTGTCTCAGGAGCTGGCGGGGGTCTGAAGCGGGAGGGGACGCAGCACCCATTGACTTGTTGGCGCGTTGCCTTGCAGGGGTCTACCAGCACGTGTCTGGGGAGCAGGTGGGAGGCCACGCCATCCGGATCCTGGGCTGGGGAGTGGAAAACGGCACTCCGTACTGGTTGGCTGCCAACTCCTGGAACACCGACTGGGGGGACAATGGTGAGGCACCCCTCGATGTTGCTGGAGGGAATTATCCCCTCCCTGTTCTCCCTTGGTAGGAAGGTTGACTTTTGCTCTTGGTGTGCTTCCAGGCTTCTTCAAAATCCTCCGAGGAGAGGACCATTGCGGCATCGAGTCCGAGATCGTGGCGGGCATCCCCAGCACGCAGCAGTACTGGAAAAGGGTGTAACCTTGATCAAACCATAAATAATCCTGAGTCCCTGACACTTTTAACCGATAGCGGGTTGGGTGCAGAGCCCCCCCTTCTAAGAGACTATAGTTGAGATTACTTTATTAAAGCTTTTTATCTTTTTTTTGGGTTTTTTTAATTTTATTTTATGGTGGAGCTGGGGGTGGAACTGCTCTCCACAAGCCCTCTGCTCCTGGTGGGTCGCAGCTGTGGGGCATTCCCTGCTCAGAGGACTGCTGGGGGGCTCGCTGGCCTCTTTACCGTGGTATTTGGTTAGCCCAGACCCCTTCCAGCCCAGTCTGTTACTGGGAGTGTGGGAAGCAGTAGCTTTGTGCTGGGATTAGGGATTTGGTGGGGCAGGGGTGGACCCTGCTGGGAAGCCATGACCGGTGGGGGGGATTTGTGCACCCCTGGCTGGGTTGGTTTGACTGTTAGTGCCTGAAACAAGCAGGGTATGTTAGCATGTGCCTTCAGTTGGATAAATTTAGACCTATTAATGATGAAATACTGACAGACTTGTGGGGTTGGCTCTGGCCAAAGCTCTGTTGAGGCCCCTTCCTGCCTGCAACACGTCCTTTGTGCATCGCTTGCTCTGCTCCATCCACTCGGCTGCTTTTTAAACCACTTGTTCCTCTGCTGTTTATTTGCTTTTTTTTCTGCTGTAGCCTGGGGTTATTGATCATGGGGAAGGGCCTGGCTGGAGCTCCACGAGCCTTTGATCAAATATCCTGCAGGCACCTAGGAGCACGCTGGGAAGAGCAATGCAGTTTTCACCCGGGGCTGGGCAGCTCCGGGTGTGCAGGGGAGGCTGTATCCAAAATTGGTGTGGTGCTTTGGGAGGGCGGGTGCTGAACGTTGAGCCGAGAGGAGAGATGTTGCTCGAGAGTCCTGCAGGGAGCTCATGCAGATGGTTGGAGGTATCTCGCTAACTTGTACACAACTAAAGCTTTTTTTTTGAGCTACAGGCATTAAGAAGAAAAAAACCCCTTATTTTTGTTACTGGGGGGAGGTGTAATAGCTGTGTAGGAGGAATCACGTGATTTGCCAACACTAACATAGTGAAAGAGCTTTTTTTATTGTTAATTTTAAAGCACAAGAGATATTGCTGAGACTACAGGCCTGATGTGCGTGAAGCAGGCTCTCCCTTGCACTGTAAAATAGCCCCTTACCTCTGCCTACTCTGACACCACTGAGACAGAGCTGTGCTGTATGCGATTGGAACAACTGTGCCAATAAATGGTTTCTCCAGTGTCTTGTCTCCTGGCCCTTGGTTGCTTGCTTCTCCTTGAGCTCAAACCACCCCAAACCATCCCCCTGTTGTTCTGTGCACTGTGGAAGCCACAGAATCATAGAATCCCAGCAATGGTTTGGGTTGGAAGGGACCTTAAAGCCCACCCAGTGCCACCCCCTGCCATGGGCAGGGACACCTTCCACTAGACCAGGTTGCTCCAAGCCTCATCCAGCCTGGCCTTGAACACTTCCAGGGATGGGGCATCCACAGCTTCTCTGGGCAACCTGTCCCAGTGCTCCCCACCCTCTCCGTGAAGAACTTCTTCCTGATATCTAATCTAAACCTCCCCACTTTCAATTTAAAAGCAGTGAGAAAGCATCTGCATTTTACCTGAGCTGAAGGCTGGTAACCTGTGGCACGGTGGAGAATTAAAATGTAAAAGAAATGACACTTAAAAGATCATTGTTTTCCCCAAGAAAACTTTAATTTCAACAAGACTGGAAGCTGCACAAAGAGAGCTACCGCAAGTTTTTTTAAACAACAGCTAAAACTATCTACATCAACACTTGTGGAGTAGGGGTCCTCCCTCTGAGTAAGTCTGGACACAGAGACTTGACCTTGCAAAGGCCACTGAACCGTACCTGGTGGACTTAGCTCTGTCCTCCACCTGGACACAGGCTGTCCTCCCCTTCATGAGGGCAAAGCAGCATTTGGGGGTGATAGTGACCACGACAACAATGTGTTTTCCATCCCAGGAAAACAGCATTTGCCTTTGAAGTGTTGTTTCTTCTTACCCACGCTGTTCCCAGGAAGAACGTGACCCACGTGTTAAGTCCAGCCTGATGTGTTTCAGAACAGCAGTGGAAGCCTTTTCCAGTTTGCACATCAGTAACCCAAAGCATCCTCCCAAGCCAGAGCCATGTGGGCCAGGGAAACCTGCCCTGGCCATTTCCTTGGTGGCTCAAGCCTTCCCAGCCCATGGCAGGCATCATCGCTGCCTTTCAGGATGGCCGATGCACCAAGGCACCCCAAAAAGCATCCCACAAGGGCCAGCACAGTGCAGACCCTCACCCTATTGCCCCGCAGTGCTGCTGCTGCTCTGCCACAGCCACCCGTCCCCTCGGGCTGAAGAAGTGCAGAGCCCAGAGCCCGCAGCGGAGTCGAGCACGGGGTTATTAGCTCAGGGTCATGCAGGCAGCTTCCCTCTCCTCTGAACCGCCTCCTCAGCTCCTAAAACACAGCTTTCCAAGTGCAGGGTGCTGTCAGCTCGAGGGCAGGGAGCTGCAGTAGATGGCTTTCAGCTAAGGGCACATTAAAGTGGACAGACCATCCCACCTCCAATGTTATTTAACCTTAAAAGGGCTTGTTTCAAGCCTAGGAGCCTCCTTCAGCACAACGGAAAGGCAAAGGTTGCCTCTGCCTGTTTGCAGGATGTCAACCAGCCTGGGCCGAGGGCGAGAAGGTGGCCAGAGCTTTTTCCCTGGGTAAAGAAACATGTTCCTCTCCTGACTGAAGCAGCGTCCTTCCAGTGCGGAGCAGACACCAGAGGCCTGTGGGGACGAGGCTGCCTAAGAAAAGGAGGCAAACCCCAGAAGGTTTTGCTCAGCCTGAGCTGGAAAGGTGTCTCAAATCTCAAAAAAAAGGCAACTGCATTTTCTATTTAAAACCATCCTAACAAAAAAAAAAAAAAAAAGTCAGGTAAACTGTCCAACAGGAAAAAAGGGGGGAAAAAATAATATTCAACCCCAAACAGTAAGACTCCGAGTAGTGTTTGTAACCATCCAAGCAGATGGCAAGGGCGGTGAGGAGCGGAGCCTGGCAACACCGCACCATCACCCCGGGGCTGCAGCTCACCGGCGTCCCATCCTTGTCCCCGTCCCAGGCCCCCTGGCATCCCGCTGCCTGGCCATCCTCACTGGCAAGGGACAAGGAGCCTCCTGCCTCCGCTGCCCAACGCCGACCACCTCTCTGCCCCCGCCCACCCGCTGCCCATCAGTTCTCGCCCGCCTGGACGTACTCCTCGGTGGCCTTGGAGATGGTGCTGAGGTACTGCCAGCTCAGGGCGGCCAGGAGCATGGCGCACGACAGGTAGATGGGGGAGTAGTGGTGGCGCGATGCCATGGGGCCGCCGGGCAAGCTCATGGCACGGATGGAGGCGATGACCTGCTGCGTCTTGTTGGATGATGGGTCCGTGCTTGGGATCTTCTGGTAGATCTGGGGAGGAAGGAGGAGTTATGGCTCCTACCCAAGGTTGAGGAGACAAAAGGGACTGCAGGGTGGAAGAGGAAGCCTTAAGGGCCACTGTGTCCCCAAGAGCAACCTCAGCGGTGGACTACCATGGAGCAAAAACCAGCTGCAAGGGATGCCTGGATGGGGCCAGGGCCCATCTCCCTTGAGAAGTGCACTAAGCCAAGCAGCCTCTTGAGGGCACCCCACGACGGGAGATGGACCACACGGCCTCAGACAGGGCCCCTCAACCACAAGCAGGGTTGCTGGGACCTGGTGGTTCTTGCCCGGCAATCCTCACTCACTGCCGGGGTGGCTGCAGCCCACTCCAAACGAGCAAGGACACCCTAGTGTGACTGCCAGGAAACGATCACCTTCATCAGATAAACCTCCACAGGCTTTGGGGTTTGCTCTGCATGGTCTGCAAACCTCATGGCCTTTGAGTCCTAGAGGTGTGCACAAGCAGAGACCATCCTCAGGGCTGAGGTGTCACGGTCCCTTGTTGTGGGGTTGGCCAGCCCACAAAGGGAGCTCTAATCACCCATGGTTTGGGGTGTCCCTGGTGCAGAAGAAGTATCTTTGAATTTAACAGCCCTCGCTGGATTTGGTTTTTGGCGTTGGGTTTCCCCCATAGAATCACAGAATATTTTGGGTTGGAAGGGACCTTAAAGACCATCCAGTTCCAACCCCCCTGCCATGGGCAGAGACACCTTCCACTAGACCAGGTTGCTCCAAGCCTCATCCAGCCTGGCCTTGAACACTTCCAGGGATGGGGCATCCACAGTTTCCCTGGGCAACCTGTTCCAGTGCTTGTGTGCATGTGTCTAACCATCAGATGTTCCTCCACATGAACTTTTAACCTCCGCAGTACCCTGATGTCAGGACTCCCACTGCTTTAACCACCTGTGAAGAGCTGCCCTTATTTACTGTTGGTCACAGAGCACCACGTCATGTTGCCAACTGCAACTGCGGACAGGGAGAAAACACAACAGCTCACTGGGGCAGTCCATGGGGAGATGATGCAACCTGTTGTGGGAAAGGTCCCCTGAGCCTGCTCAGCCCTGCGCTGTGACAGCTGACTCATTCTGCACCAGGAGGACAACAGGGCCTTGCTCTCTGCCTCTCAACACAGGCACGGACCAACGGTACCTTCAGGGGAACAGATCAAGCACCCAGTTTGGTCCAGGCAAAAGCCACGTCAGGGTCATGGGGCCCTGCCACCACCGAATTACAATGTAAGGAAAGGATTAACATATTTTCCCAGTTCCACACCAGGAATGAGGATAGAAACAGCCAGAAATTACTCCTGAGTTGCTCAACCTACCTCTTCCACATACTGGTACATGATGGCTTTGACAGCTTGTATGTTTGTGGCATCCATCATGAGAGTGACAGCCTGTCCCTTCCGGATCTTCACGACACCCCTGAACACCTGCTTGTTGTTATAGCAGGCAGCCAACGTGGCGATGGCCATCACCTAAGGAGAAACACCAAGGGCCTTACCACACTGAAAGGAGCTTGCCAAGCAGCCTTGGTCCTAGTGAAATCCACGGCAAGACCCTCTGGAGCAGAGCCACAATCTCACCGACAACAGAAACAGCAGGTACCAGGAAAGAAGAGATAGAAGAGGCTGAGAATAAAACAGACTAATACCGACATGACACGTAACCTTCACCTCCAGCTTCTCATCCGCTGGGCAGCAGATGACAGAGAACCACTTGAAAACGTAACCCACCTGTGGGATAGCGCAGAAGTTGAAGACAGTTTGGTTTTTCAGGCGGGACAAGTATGTGAGGACATCAGGGACGTGGTGGAGGGCGTTTGTGATGAGCTCGTTCAGACACTGGACAGCCATATCGATATTCTCCGGTTTGGCAAGATCTGAGAGCTTCTTTGCGTATCTGCTCCAAACCTAAACACCAAGATAAGGACTCAGAAGTTGGAGGGTACGTTCGTGCTGTAAGAGAGATGTCTGTAACAGTCCGAGGTCTGGGACAGCAACAAGAACCACCAGAGACCCACAAAAGCCTTGAAGGATTGGGGCTTACTAGGCTAAAGAAAAGAAGGAAGGGCTGGCTGTGGAGCCACGATGATGGCCTTTGTATATACAAAGGGATTGTAAGGAAGGATGCAACTCAACTCCTCATCTTCTCTAGGCAGGGCAAGGAAAAGATGCATCACACATGAAGAAATGCTCTGTGAGACAGATAAGCTTCACGGAAAAGGGAGAGACAAATTCTTGGAGGGCCTCAAGAAGATCAGACAAGCATCTATCAGGCATAGGCAGAGCTGATTCTGCCTTTGGGAACAATCTAAGTACCCTCTTGAGATCTCACCCAGTCTTATCCTCCCTCATTCCTAGAGCCAACATAACAGAGAGGGGAAAAAGCTGCCCAACAAATTCTTGGCAGTGTGGGGAGACATCACCTCGTCCCCAAATCCGTACCCAGACAGCGGTAGGTAGATGTGGAACTTGGCAGCCAGCTGTCATTAGAAGAACTGTTATTAGCAGGAAGATGTACAACCAGCACTAGTGGGGTTAGGCAGCACAGCTTTACTGCAGGGTCTTAACAAAATGAAAGCAGACCACCAAGTCTCTCCTGTTAACTTTGATTTAAAGGGACGTGAGAGACCATGAGTTTTAGCTGAGCACCCTGCAATGCATTCCCGACAGGCATCCTGGGAAGCACGGCTGGCGGGCTACATCCATTGCAGCTCTTGAACAGAAGCCTGCAAGACTGTCAAGGGACACCAAACAACGGTGGGAAAAACCCTGGATTTGGGGATTTCAAACCCTTCTCAGGAAAGGATGTAACTCACTGTATCAGAGCAGCAACAACAGTACCTCCAGTCTTAGTACACTTCCCAGAGAGACACCACCTCAAGGCAATGTCTTCCCTCACCTCTCTGGGCCAGAACTCCCTTCCCTCCAGCTGGTCCTCCAGATAGTCACGGATGATGTTGGTTTTCTGCAGGAAGAGGCCCATGGAGTTTGCCAGCTCCGTGTCCTGCCCGACAATAGGATCTTCTAGCTCTGATGCAGAGAAGAGACGGGAAAGGCCAATCCCCACCAGCCCAGCGACGTAGTGACAATACTGCAAGGCACCGAGAGGTGAACAGGCAGAAAAAAGACGAAAGGAGCAGTTACCAAGAGCTATATTTGCTGTATTTGTTGTATTTGCAATGGGGAGTTTTACAAACACGATGCTCACAAGTTAATTGACAGTACATTTATTCCTGGCACATCTCAGCTTTCCCATGCCCAGCAAACACCTCACCGAGGATGTTCCACCAAGGTGACACTCTGCCTCCAAATGAAGCTCCCGCAGGGGAACAGCTGATATGATGGCCACCCAAAACACGTGCTGGTGGGCAGCAGCAACAACCCACACCATCCTTCCGTTACCCACAGGACCAGCAGTCTCTCAAAGCCTTCTCAAGCCCACAGAGCCTCCCTCATCCAGCTGAGTCCTCTTCCCACAGGGATGCTGTCTCCTCTTTCCACAGAGACAAGGTAGACCTACTCACATTCAGTCCAATCCTTTGTCCAGGATAACTAACCTTATCCCATTCATGCTGAGAGTCCACCTTCTTCTCCAAGAACTCCGCCATCCCGACACCCATCTTGTGGCAAATATCCGAAATCACATCCTGGTAGACCTTTGACAGGTTCCTGAACTCCATGGAGATCTGCAACACAAAACCAGAAAGTGTTAGGAAAAAGTAGCACAGCTCAACATTTATTAAGAAATCAGAGAAAGACTGTTTACCAGGCTCTTATCCCACCCTGGCTGGAGATCCAGCACAACTCCCACAGACAGAGTTGTTTCAAGGCCCTTAAAACACAGGCTCAGACTGTTCTCAGTCTAAAAGGAACCGTCTCTGGCAGTAGATCAGACACAGCAATATCTTTGGGAAGGCTCTGTGGCCTTGGATTAGTATCATCTGGGAGCTGCAGGACAAAACTAGCTACACTTGGTGCACAAAGTTGGGTTTTTTGGGTGGGTTTTTTTGATTGTTTTGGTTTTTTGGGTTTTTTTGTGTAATTTGCGAGAACACCCCATCACGCCAGCCATGGGAAAAGGCAGGGGAGGTTTCTGGTGCCTCGTTCTGCTGAGCCCTCTCCAGCTCTGCCTCCACAGGGCACATTTTTCACAACTGGAAAGGCATCAAGCAATGGAGAAAGCATAAAATCCTTCTTCTGCATCTCCAATAACAAGATTCAATGACTCAGTCACTCTCAAATTTAATCAAGAGCATGCCCTCCCCTTCCCAAAACAGTGGAGCATCGTGTTTTATTGTGCTGAGCGCTCTCATATCAGTGGGTAACTGTGTCTGGTGAGGGGAGCAGTCTGAACAGCTACAGCTTGGACATGGATACCACCACAGATCCAGGCTCTCCTCCCTCCCCTGTGTCTCAGTCTGTCTGGCAAATAAGCGTATTGACTCTGCTTCAGCCTCAACAGCTTAAACCCACTACAGAGAAGCACAGTCTGCAAGCACACCTCTACCAGATATTATCCGAATCACACCTGAATATGAGCTCAGACTGCCCGAGCAACACAAAGCAAGAGAGAACAATGTAGTCCCACAAATACCTTGCCAAAAGCTTTTCTAAAACACCAAGCCATTGGCATACCTCCCACGTCTCCATCACTACACATCAGGATGCCCCTGACACAGCCACCTCCTATAGCACACACCCCTCCCCGACAGGGCACAGCCACTGCTAGCCCAGGATGAGCATCAGAATGTCCTATACACCTCGATTTTCCAAACAATCATCCCTTTCTCACTGCTGGGGAAGGCCAGAAAAGGGTAGAATAAATTAAAAATGGTAAAAAGCTGAACAAAGTAGAACTTCTTTGGAAAATGAAGTGCTCTTCACTGTAACTATTATACTTTTTAGAAAACAGAGCTTAAAAAAAGCCCTAAAAAATAAACCCAGGTATTCTTGATCAACATGAACAACAGCAAAACTGCAGCATCCACCAAGGGCCGATCCTTGTGCCCTTAACAAAACCTGTATCCCTACTCGGCAGAGCCCAGTCTTGCCTTCCAGGCACAGCATCTCTTTCGGCTGTCAGCTTGATGGACGCTCTCTAGGCTGACAGTGCTCTCCTTCGGTGCTGGGAGATGCTGAATCTCAGCAGGGCAAAGCTCCATCATCCCACTGCTCCTGCCAGGGTTGAAATCCAGCAGGATCCCAGGACAAGCATGGTTTCAGCCTGCTGCCTGCCATCCTGAGTACCTGCAGCACAGAGTCAAGGTCCTACAGCTACACCTACACCAGTAACTGAAACATCGAGCACGGACTCAGTGGCCCACATAGCTACCCCATTAGCGTGGCCCCCGATGTACTTCCGACTCCCAGGCAGAGCTTGGGAAGTAGGGTGGGTCAGAAACCACTTCTTAAGGACAGCCTGGGATACAACCACACTGGGTTTCGTCCTGCTGCCTACCATCCTGAATACCTCCAGCACGGCCCCCGATGTACTTCCAACCCCCAGGCAGAGCTTGGGAAGTAGGGTGGGTCAGAAACCACTTCTTAAGGACAGCCTGGGATACAACCACACTGTTCTGGATGCTGAGAGAGTTTAACAGCTTGGACATGGACAGGCTTTCCCCACTGGCCTCCAGGTCAGAGAACAGGCTGCAGTACTGCTTAGCTTGCTAGTGGAACTGCAGACCCTGAGGCTCCCTTTTAGAGAGATGCTTAAAGCTGTAAGACTTAGGGCAGTGCTGTGACTGACAGCGAGGTACTTTTTATCTTACATGCACGTCAAAGATCTGCAGACAGACTCCGGTAGCTCTAGAGCAGATCCTGCAGGACTGCTGCAAACGCTGCTCCAGCCACAAGCCAGATGCCAGACAAGTTTTCCTCCTCTCCCCACCTGTTAGGGGTCACAGGATGCCCACCCCACACAATTCAGTGTGTGGCAACAAATCCAAATGGCTCCCTGCAAGGAGACAACCATCTACTCGTCCAACAGGGGAGGTAAAAAGCCACTTTTCCAAGCTAGCACTTTTCCACAGGCAGGTTATCTCTGGCTCAGAGTTGCACAGTTTCTCACTCCAGCCCTGCATCCAGCCCCACGTGCAGGTGACGTAGCTCTTTGGAAGAGCTACGGGCTCACCAGGGACTGAACGAGCTCAGGTGTAACACAGAGAAGGACCCAAAAGTGACACAAGGCAGCTGAAGCACGGAAGTGGATGCCTTACCGTTGGGAAGTCCTCGAGCACCTGCCGGTCCTTCTCCTTGCTCTCCATGTATTTCCATTCCGGCTGGTAGAGATAGGAGTGAAACTCGTGCAGCATTGGGACCTTTACATCTAAGCTGATGGTCATGTCATCCTCTATAGTGTCCAGGGCACGGAGAACTAGGTAGAATATACAGACGGCGTGTCTGTAGGGGGGAGAAAAAGAGTCATCCTTTACTTGGGATTGCCTGTAAGGCAGGACAAAGAGTTTTGATTAACCAGACAGCCTTCCACAGAGGCAATTCCAGCTCTACACGACACACACTGTCATGGCCAGGTCAGTGATGCCTTTGAAAGACACAGGGACTTCCAGCACAATTTGCTTTCACGTTTCAAGCAACATGGTACTTCAGGCACCAAGCAGAATGGAAAGTGGTGATGCGAAAACCTTCCCAGCCCCCATCGTTGTATCCCAGCATCTCCTACAGCTTGGAAACTGGCTTTGGTCTAGGGATCCCCACATCCAATCCCTTTTCCATCAAATCACAGGATGGTTTGAGTTGGAAGGGATATCAAAGGCCATCTAGTCCAACTCCCCTGCAATGAGCAGGCACACCTTCAACTAGGTCCAGGGTGTCAGCTTCCCCAGCCCTCGTCTAGGGACAGCAGCTGTCCCCTGAAGCGTAGGAATGTAAAATAAATGCATTAGAAACATGCTGCTCAAATCCCAGCCTCAGAGGAGCAGGTTAGGGATGCAAAGCACCAAAAGCAACGCTTCCTACATACTTCCTCACAATCACCTTGATCCTCCACTCTCAGCAACAGAGGTGCCTCCACACAAACTCCCCACGGGCTGACTGCCACCAAAGCTGCGGCACACATGGGCTGGCTTAGGAAACCCAGGTTTTCCCTTTGTGCAGAGAACTACGGCATAGCTTTTGGCGTTCTGAAGATGTGTATCAAAGAAGCGATGGGCCTCTAAAATCTCCCTGGGCAGGACACTGCGAGATCCAACCCTGCATGCAAGCCCAGCGCTCGCTAGGACCCAGAGGACAGAGCCCGAGGTCAGCTTATCGGAAAAAGCAAACGCAAAATAAGGAAGGGGAAAAAAGCAGGTGTACTTTTCCTGCCACTTCCCCTTCTCTGCACCCAGCACTCTTCTATGCTGTCAGGGAGGGGAATAAGGAGGTCCCTTACTGTGCAACAGGAACATTAGGGCTGGCAGATAGAGCTAAAAACTGCCCTGGGCTTTATAACTCCATGCACAAGACACTGGAGCCAGCAGAGATGTCCCAGCAACAAGCTCCTGGATTGCTGCTTCCCCACCCAGGCTCCCCATTTGTGCCGCTGAAACAAGAAGCCCCGATGGCGAGACATACCAGCTCCAACTCCAGGATTTAAATAAAATAATCCCCTAGCTCTAAGCGAGCACAGAGAAACTTCAAGGAGATGATGCATTTATTAATTGTTTAACAAATGGAAACTAGCTTTCACGGCTTAAATGCTAATTACTAGGTGAAAGCGTTGCTCTCCTGAGATGACAACGCACAAGCGGTGATTAAGCAACCAGGGAAAACTGGTTCTTAGAGCCAATACTGTTAAATTTGGCATTTTTTCCTTGATTGCAGAGTATTTAATACCTCAGTCAAGTCACACATCTGAGTGCTCACAAGCAGCTCTCTTATGCTCTCCCGTGCCTTTGCACAACTGATTTTTTCCATTTCAACCAGACTTCACAGGTTCATCCGTCACGACCAAGTGCCCAGGACTCCCACCCCCCCTTCAGCAGCATCTTCCACTGCAGCAACCAAGAGGGGCAGAGCAGAACCTGAAATGCCATCCCAGAAGCACCTCTTGCATCTACACTGTTTCAGCAATAACTCCAGAGCCCAGCATAGTTAAAACACTTGTTTAACCCCACTTCTGCACCCAAACCTTAACTGCATCCCCAGCTTCCAGCATACACTGAATTCAGTTCTGTGGCAATTTGGGCAAACCAAGGGGAGAAATTTTTATGATGAGGGTGCTGAAGCACTGGAACAGGTTGCCCAAAGAAGCTGTGGATGCCCCATCCCTGGAAGTGTCCAAGGTCAGGCTGGATGAGGCTTGGAGCAACCTGGTCTAGTGGAAGGTGTCCCTGCCCATGGCAGGGGGGGTGGGACTAGATGATCTTCAAGGTCCTTTCCAACCCAAACCATTCTGGGATTCTATGAATTGGAAGCACCCACTTCCAAGCCCAGTTCTATCTCAGGACTCAAGCTTCAGCTCTGTCCTAGGCACAGTTCTACCCCAGTGAGGTCTCTTTTCTCCTTGCCACTACATTCACCCTCAGCCAGCACAAGGCTGGTCTTGACAAAGCAGCTGAACCTGCAGGAGTTGATCCTGAAGGGTCCAAGGGACAGGCAGGATCGCAAGGCTGGCAGCAGAGGGAGGCAGGAGCATCCTTTTCCTCTCCACCACCACGAATTATGTTGGCTCAGCTGTCAGTTTTGAGCCTCTCACCTACAAAGAAAACGCCCTAACCATGGAGCGACGGGCCGGACATAGCCCTGGCCAGCAAAACACGCGGTTTAGGGGCCAAAAAAAATAAGCAGGAAGAAAGCAAACATTTTAGCTCAACTCCCTGTGCATGAGTGTGGGGAGCATTGCTCCAAGCACTCATCCAGAATCTCCATTTTCCTTGTTGGATGCAGTCCTTGTTGGGTGCATGGAAACTCTCCTAGGAGCAGGGATGTGAAATGCTTCCTCAGCCATCAGACAAGGGGATTTCACTCCAAAGAAGCTGCAAACAAAGTTGTGGCAGGGGAATGGACCGGGATACGGCATAGGATGCCGTGCTCAGGAGCAGACCCCGGGAACGCTGCATTTCTTAGCACAGCGTGGTCGTTTTAACGCTTGAATCCTACACCAGCTCCTTCAGCCAGCAAGCACAGAGGCAAATATTAAGCAGTCTGTAGCCACAGGGGCTCAGTTTAACCCCCTATGGGGTTAACATCAATGAAACCCCTTCTTTGATGTGATCCAGTGAAACGAATTCCCTCGTTAAGCTTGCTGCTCTGCCTATTTCGCATTTCCCTGTTTTGTCCCTAAACCCTTTAATAGAACTACTGTGCTTTGAAAAGGAGTTTCTTCAGATCCACCACGCAGCCAGCTGTCCTGCAACTGCAATCCCAGCACAGTGTAGGTTGCAAATATCCGGCAATAGCGTTTTTAGGATGCCAGGCAGAAGTTTCTGTACCCTGAGGGTAAGGAGCCTTCCTGATCCAAGCTGCAATGCAAGGATTAAAAGAACGGAAGAGACAGACAAGAAAGATAGCTGCAGGAAAATCAAGGCAAGCACAGCACATACTGACACTGCTAACAGGTTTCAAGGTGATTTATTGATTAGTCTTTATTTTTTCTCCTTAATTTCTACATTAGCTAACCAACCAAGCATGGAAAAAAAACCTTAATTCTTGGCCCCACTCATACCTTTCCATGCAGTCCTGGCCAAACCACTGAATTTCTGTTATTTCCTGTAAAACAGGCTGCAGACAACCATTTCATAAATGCTGGACGACAACTACGGGGCACCGTCCAAAATGCCAAACCAGGGCTCACAAAACCCAACAGATAACCCAGTGTTCAGGCCGGTGCCTGCAGAGTCGCAACCGCAGCGTTAGACATGTCTGCTGCAGCTTACAGAGACCCCTAATTTTGACAATTAACCCACCTTGGGATTAACTGGAAAGAGATCTACATGCGGAAATCAGGAATTACGATATGAATCCAAGGATTTATAGAGAGCACATATACATGTGCCCAAGGCCCCAGGCCAGCTGAGCTTTGCATCCTGTTATTTTTGCCATCCGAAGCTTTCCTGCACGGGTCAGCAAAAATCTGTACAGCAAGAAACGAGCGTGCTGCAAGGCCCCTCCGATGACCACGATGGGGGTCAAACGCACCTCCCAGGCAGGGTCCAGACCCTTGGTCAGCCCCAGGTTTTTTGCTTACCTCGTCCCTCCCGAAGGCCAGCGCCAGCCTTGGCACCGCCAGGAAACATTCCCAGGGTGTCACAAACAGCACACGGCCAGGCGCCGCGTTTAACCATCTGCTGGCTGTAGCGACTGGCCCTGGGCCTGCTTGGCCGAGGAACCCAGCCTGGGGGGGATGGGGTGGGGGTGTGTGAATTATACCCAGCCAGCTCAGACGTGATAAAAAACACATCCAGCTGCTCCTGGCCAGCTCAGCCCAGTGGTGATCTGCTGTGGGAAGGGGGAGTGTGGGGGGAACAGGGAGCATTTCCCAGCAGCTCAGCCAAGGAATATAGTGTATGGGGACATTGTATGGATCATGTCTTCAAGGCCAGGCTGGATGAGGCTTGGAGCAACCTGGTCTAGTGGAAGGTGTCCCTGCCCATGGCAGGGGGTTGGAACTAGATGATCTTTTTTTTTTTTGAAGGGCCCTTCCCCCCAAAACCATTCTGTGATTCTATGATTCTATGTCAGGCCAGCTCTGTCTGGGACCATTGCACCCACCACCTCCCAGGAAGCCCCGGCGTTGGGGAGAAGCTGCACCCACCATTCCCGGGAGAGCTCCAGCATGGGGGCACCCACCACCTCCCGGGAAGCCCCGGCATGGGGAGGGCACATCACCCACCCCGTCCAGACACCCGGGTCTCCCCAGCCCCTCCGGCTCACCGCAGCTCTCCGTCCAGGGCCTGGATGACGGCGGCGAAGCTGCGGCTGGTCTGGTTGAGGTAGCGGTAGCAGGTGCGGAGGCCACGTCCCAGCGAGTCCTGCGGGGAGAGCGGGGTGCGGGGGGG
>NW_010238030.1:0-4926 GCF_000690775.1 Eurypyga helias | reverse complement strand
GACAAAGATGTTAAACAGCACAGCAACATGAGAAGAGTTATGGGACTGCTACTACAGATAGTGTCTACACAGTCTAATCAAGCAGTGTTCATGGCCATATCCCAACCAAAGCCATTCAGGAAGACAGCGCAAAGCCAGGTCGCAAGTCTTTCCCCTCTGCTTACTAGTCTAGGTCCTTGGGCAAAAGACATAGTTATAAACCCATAAAGTTCAGAAACTTCTGCTGTGCTCCCCTGAATGTAGGAGTCCACTTGGTTGTTCAGTTTGATGCCACTGTTGCAGAGATGTATTTCCAAGTTGCAACTGAGAACAGACCCTAAAGCAAGTGGGTGCAGGGTCATCACACCCACCAAAGAACTGCAAAAATTATCAGAGCACGTGATCACAGGGATGTCTGTAACTTTGCTTAAAAAACTTCCTTGCTCATCTCCTGTAGCTAGAAATATAATTTTTCTGTGACAGCAGTTGTTTTTGTTTCATTGCTACTCACCTGAACTAGCTGCCCACCATCAGCTCCAGGTATCATGTGGAAAACCCAGACACTAATTACTATCTGTCCATTTACAAATTGCTGTTTTCCTGCCACATCTGTTCAGAGAAATCCCTGGATACCCAACAACATTCTTGCCATTATTTAGGGGACATCCCAGGTGCTTTATTGCCTGTCCCCATGCAAATTTGTACAGATAAAACATTAGCTGTTTATGTGTAAAATAAATTTCTAGCCCACACAGCTAGCTTGCTCATATGAATTGCTTCGCGTGCAAAAAGAAATCTGCTGGCGATATCTGGAAGGGAAAATATCATTTCCATGGTATCAGAGGAGAGATGCAGAAAAGCTCCATGAAATGATCCGGTCCTCCTTGAAGGGCCTGCACAGGCTGATCGTGATGATGTGCATCCTTAGGCTTTGCTCGGTTTGGCTGCAATGTTGCATGTGATGGAATAACCTGCCTCTCTCAGAAACGAGCCTCCAGCCTCCAGCATCCTACTGCTAGGAAGCTCGCCTTGACATTTGTTTTCCTATTTCCTAGAGAAATGGCAAATAAACAGACTACCAGCCACACCTATACATCAAAGTGAAATGATTCTGTTCATTAATTTGTTCTTAATAAAAAAGTGCCTTTTTTTTTTTTTTTCCTGACCGCGTCCTGGAAACATCTGTGTATCATCACACAGAAATCCTTTTCTTTTGGGGATCTATTTCTCCTCCCCCTCTGCCCAGTTCAGCCTGTTTTGCTCACTCAGCCAGACACATCCATTTCTTCCTCTCACTTCTCCCCATTTCTGTGCCACTTTTCAACAAATCCTCTCCTCTTTACTCATGCCTTTCCACTCAGAAGATGCCTAGTTCAGAGAAGGGCTTTCCAGCTGGAGCCTGGCCAGAGCCTGCTGCCTCCCAGCTGTTCCTGCCATGCCTCTTGCATGAAGCTCAGACTCATCTTAGCTTTCCCTGCTACCATCTGGCATCTCTCACTTGCCACACAGTCTCACCTTTAGGTTTAAAGATACTCAAGCTGTTTCCTTGCAGTGCTTGACTGCTTATTCTACAAACACACACCCATTTACATGATACAAGCTGAATGTCTTTGCATTTTCTCTCCGTTTCTGTACTCCCCTCTTCCAACCTATTTATCTTTATCTTTAGGGGTATTTTCAACTCTTTCCAACTTCCAATTTAAAATTAATTCATGCACCAGTCCTTCCAGTGGAGAATTATTGAGACATATGTTAACTAAATACTTAGCTAGATGAAAAAGTCATTTCTTCTGCCACTAAAAACTGTAGTCAAAGGGAAGCTTTAATGCAGAGTCACCACTGTTCTCCATTATTCCAGTGGATAACTATAAGAGCTATTGGACTGTGATTCATCAGATCAAATGTAGGCAATCATTTTAATTGAAATTAATCCCACCAAGTCTCCAATACCTATGTTGACTCCACAGGGAGCCTCAATTGCCCAGCTCAGAGTGAATCATCAATGTTTAACCAGAATGAACCCAGGGTGCTCTGAGCCAGATATCCCTGGTCTGGTCTGGTCTGTGTGCTGCAGCGAAGCCCACAAATGAAGGTGGAGGACAAACCAGCAGATGCCTCACCCAGAACAATGGATAAAGAAACTTAAAAAAACCCAAAAGAACAATAAACTCCAGCTATTAGGAAAGGACAGTGTTCCCTGTTGGATGAGTCAAGGCCATGCAAGAGTCATTCATGGACTGTTATATACCTTATTTTCATAGAATCATAGAATCGTGGAATGGTTTGCGTTGGAAGCGACCTTAAAGAGGATCTAGTTCCAAGCCCCCTGCCATGGGCAGGGACACATTCCACTAGACCAGGTTGCTCCAAGCCTCATGCAGCCTGGCCTTGGACACTTCCAGGGATGGGGCATCCACAGTTTCTCTGAGCAACTTGTTCCAGTGCTCCCCACCCTCTCCAGAAAGAATTTTTTCCTGTTATCTTATCTCAATCTCCCTGCTTTCAATTTAAACCCATTACTCCTTGTCCTATTACTACACACCCTTGTAAAAAGTCCCCCCCAGCTTCCTTATAGCCCCCTTCAGATGCTGGAATGCTGCAATGCAGTGTCCCTGAAGCCTTCTGTTCTTCAGGCTTAACAAGCCCAATTCTCTATCCTTTCATCACAGGAGAGGTGCTCCAGCCCTCTGATCATCTTTGTGTCTTCCTCTGGACTCGCTCCAGCCAGTCTATATCCTTCTTATGCCTAGGGCTCCACAGCTGGACGCAGAACTGCAGGAGGTGTTTCATGAGAGCAGAGCAGAGGGGGAGACTCCCCTCCCTCGCCCTGCTGGCCACACTTCTCCTGATACAGCCCAGGATACGGTTGGCTTTCTGGGCTGCCAGCGCACACGGCCGGCTCATGTTCAGCTTTTCATCTACCACTACCCTCAAGTCCTTCTCTTCTTCTGTTTTCACCTCTATTGAAGAAAAAAAATCATGGAAACATTCTGAGGAGTTTATCTCTGAAAAGGGGACTGTGGTTTCCCCAGAGCAGTTAGATTTTGGGCTCCTTATCATGAAAGAAGGTGGACTGTGTACCTCTGTTTGCCCTGTGCTGCCTGGCAAAGGGAGACAAGATCAAGGCCCCTTGGCTAGGCAGACAAGTCAGCTTTCAGCATGATTGGAGTGTGTTTCTGGAGAAGGAGAGGTTCAGTGAGAGTTGGGGCAGGAGGTTTAGGAAAGCTCAGAGGGTGTCCCTCCCTTCCCACCACTCCTCATCCTCGCAGCCATTTTGGTACCTCCTCAACCAGGGCCAAGACTTCCATGTCTTCCAAATGCCAGGCAGGAGGAGGAGTGTGAGGATGACGTCTGAGCTACGGGACAGATCTGAACTCGTGGTCTCTGTTCCCTTCCGATTCAGGGATTTCTTCTGCACAACCCTGTATGCAGGAGGTCTCCCTCCCCTTCTCTGGAACAGCAGACACAGTAGTGGGGGATCAGGAGGAGGAGCAGGGCCACATGGTCTGGGTAAGATTGACTTGTGCCTTGATCACTTCTGAGACTGGGAGTGTCTGGGAAGCCAAGTCCTGCTTCACAAAGATCATGGAGATGCCTCTGGTAGCTGGAGGACCTGCTTTGCAGACAAGCAGTGCCTAAAGTGAGTCATCATGAGTTGGGCCAATCAGCTGTTGTTTTTCTTTTTTTTCCTTCTCCTCCTCTTCAATCACTGGAAAAAAAAAAAAAAAAAAAGTCTGTTCATGAATAACTTGAGTGGAATTCTTAAATCTTCTAGTGTCAGCCAAATCTTCAGGATGTTCCTCATGATCCTCCCTTTCCTCATCTCCTCTAGGTTCTCTCCAGGAGCACTTCCTCATATAAAGTCCCGCTCTTATGAAATCTTGTTCTGGCTTCAGGCATCCTACTACAAATGTCAGGAAAAGACTTGTTCTCCTGAACTTCTCCTGAAGCCCTGCTCTTAGCCTTGGTCCTACAGGGTGGGTTCCTTGTTGATGTCCGGTGGGCCTTCCAGTGCTTCTCATGGTTTCTTCTGTCCTGTTTTTTATTCGGAGAGAAAGCATTTTCCCAAGTTACTATGGAGATGAGTGTGATGCAGTCAGCAGTCTTGTTACACAAGCACAAGGGAAGGAGAAGTACTTGGAGCAGATGGGTGCATACCAAATGAGCTCATGTTTGCTTTCTCTAGCTGGGAGAACAAAAAAAAGTATAAAGATACAGAAGATTGGAGCAGAACAACAAAATTATTTGTATGAACACTGTTGTCACAGGTGAGAGAATGAGGGAGCCAGTGAGATTACGGTGCAAATAGAAGTAGTTTCCAACACAGAGACAGTGCAGATAGGGAAAAAACTAAGCTCTTTCAGATCTATGATGGACAAAGGGGGTTGTTCTTGAAGACATTTGGGATTTTTTCCAGATATATTGGCTGGTCTAATTAAAATGATTGATTCATTCCATAAATATGTCATAAGTGGCCTTTCTCCGGTAAAATTCTTCCTAATGTAAGAACAAATATTGCCCATGTTCTAGTTGAGGCTAATTAATGTCAGGCATAGGTGATCTGTGTGTCTGATGGGGTCCTCCTGCATCCTGCTGAGAAGCTTTACCCAGTTTTTCTGAGATGTCCATTATAGTGGCTTATGAATTCAGGAGATAAGGGTACATGAACAGTACATGCAGCAGGGTAGCAGGGTGCTTTCTTGGGCAGTTTTGACTAATCATGTAGAACACTGAAAGAACATGGCTATTTGTCCCAGGAATAATCTACAATCCTTCTGCCTAACTCTTTCATCCTCCTTGGTGTATTTATAATAGCTTAGTTAAGAGTGATGGAGCAGTGTTCTTGTTCTCACTGCCCAGAAGAGTCAGGGTCTAGAGACACCACAGATGATGGGGAAATGCATAATTCCTGGTGGTTGGAGCTGGGAGTGTGTCGTGGTTTAACTC
>NW_010238029.1:15686-34467 GCF_000690775.1 Eurypyga helias | reverse complement strand
CAGTCTGTGATTCTGTGTTTCTATGACAATGGGCAGGCAGTGTGAAGGAGGAGCTGATGGAGGGTTTGACCAGATGCCTTCCCAGCCCAGCAGAGGCGCTGAGCACAAGAGGGTGTTAGCTCCACGAAAGGTGATGTCCAACAAGTCTTCACTGTAAGCAGTGAAGAGCAGTGGAGTGAGTTTGAAGGCTTGACAAGATGTGTCAAAGGTGATGTTCAGCTGGCTGGGGCTGGGCTGGAGCCTCTCCCCAGCTTCTTGCTGGGGGTCTCTTCAGTGTGGCTTGACCATCATCCCATACATCTGTGAGCTGCTGGGGTTCATCTTGGTGCATGTCCCAGGTATCTTGGAGCAGCAGGGACCTCCTGGATCACAGCAGACTGTGGGTGCAGAGGGGCTGCCTCGAGCACCTGCAGCCCCCCTCTCCATGGGTGGCTGCTGAGGGGTACTGCCACGTTTCAGTCCTCCCTGTGTCCGCTGGCATCTGGGCCTGGCTGCACATCTGAGGCAGGTTTTAAGCACATCTGCTGTTACATCCTCATTCTTCATTGCTGCCCACTTGGTATAAACTTGCCATGGAGGACTTCAACATTGTCCGTAACTTTCACTGTGCTTTCCCAGCCATATACCTGCCACGGGAAAAAAGAAATCATGACACCTCAGACTTGGGGAAATACCACTGATTTTGAGGGCTTTTTGTGATGCCTTGGAAGTCCTGGGGTTATTCTTGGAGAAGGTTTGGGTTGAGGGCACATTTCCATCACTGGGATGGGATGTGTGCTGAGCGTGTGGCTGGTGCCACGTGCTTTGCTGCTAGGAAGCAGAAGGATCCACTTGCAGGGGAGATGATCCTCAGCTGACACTTGCCGTGCTACCAAAATAGGCAGGTATTTAAAAATTATTTATTGTTAACTCCCCAGGGAGAGAAAATGCAAGTGAGATGCTGGAGGTCCCACCTCAGAAGTCTCTGGAAGAAGGTGGCTGCATCAGTGCAAAGAATTTGCACCACGGTCGCCTTTTATAGGAAGGATCTCTTGTTTCTAGTAAAACTCGGAGTGAAAAATCCCATATGGGAAGAAAAGAGGTTTTCGGTGATGTGTCAGGGTAGCTCTGGAGCCTGTCACAGCCTGCCTCTGAGCTGCCTGCTGCCTGGCGACTGGCCTGTGTGGCATTTAGAGCTTCTGCAGAGAGCGGCTGCTCTGCATTCCTCCTGCCCTGCGTTTGGATTGCAGAGGAGCAGAGGACTAGCATAGGAATTTCTACAGCACTCAACTGGAGGATAAGTATGGAAGAGACATGGGTATTTCGACTGGGTTGCCTTAAGTGAATCATTTAAACTCACAGCTGAGGCTGGGTGGATGGAAAGATAGGCTGGGTGCTTGACATTTATTGGGATTTGGTGGTCATTGGACTTTTTAATAACAGAATATTAATACAGGTGCCTAAATCATAGAATTATATAATGGATTGGGTTGGAAGGGACCTTAAAGACCATCTAGTTCCAACCCCCCTGTCATGGGCAGGGACACCTTCCACTAGACCAGGTTGCTCCAAGCCTCATCCAGCCTGGCCTTGGACACTTCCAGGGATGGGGCATCCACAACATCTCTGGGCAACCTGTTCCAGTGCTTTACCATCACCAAATCTGGACATGTCTGGTGCTAAGTACTGCATTGAGATATATTTTAGAGATATTTTACAGTCATGTTCCCTAGGTGTTAGCATTAACTCCTGGCAGTGTAGCTGTAGGGTAAATCGACTTCCAACTTCTGCTGTTTGTGTGCATGTGATAGCATGGTGCTCCTGATTCCGAGGTCTTTGAAGGCCACAACCTTCAAAGACACTTGTCATGTGTAAGAGACCACTGTAGCTTTCAGCATCCATCCAGTGGAAGCAAAAAAAATGGCAGAAGCAACCTCTTTATTTTATTTCCTTTGCTGATGCCTGCCCAGGTTGGATTTGGGTAGGAATGAGAAGGTGTGCAGTTGTTGGCTTAATGGTAGGTTAGGATGTCAGTTCGTCATGCTGAGTTGGAGCACGAATTTTTTGGGAAGATCTCTTAACGAGTAGCAGTCTTGCTGTCAAGGTTGTTATGTCAACATGTTTTGGACCAAAAGAGCCTGCTCCTGACTTCAAGGAATGATGTTTGTATGGGGCTGGAATTCCTGCTCCCTTGGGTTGTCTGGGGCACAGGTGGGTGCCATCCTCAGGGAAGAGCTGTGGCTGCCTTGCGGTGCTGGAGAGAGGATGAAGGTTTTGGAGAAGCTTTGGGTGTGCTGGAGAGAGGTTGGTTGGAGCATCTTCCCCAGGGGAGGATGTGCGTATGGGGTCCTCTCACCCAGACTGCAGTGAGATGATGGAAATGCATTGCTGTCCCTGCATGCCTGTCACCTTCTCATCATGGACTCACCTTTTCCTTCATCATTTTGGTGTGAAGTTCCCCTGTGTTGTTGCTTCCCACCCTCCCAGCCTGTCAGACTCACCACTTGGTTCCTCAAGTTCAACAGGCCTGGAACACCTTTGGGAGAAGGGGAATGAATGTACAATCATTATAAAAAATGCTTGTTCTTACTGAGTTTATTTGCTGATTAAGGGTAAAACTGTATAATTGCAATAAACTGTATACTCTTTCTAAAGCAAGAACCCCATTTAGATCACTCTTTAAAATAACAGCTATTAATAATAATTATACATTACAGTAATGCTGATAATTACTAAGCTATAATAAGTGGTTTGCACATCCATTGACTATTTCTGCTGCCGATTCCATGTTTTGTGGTCATAGTAATGAGCATGGCGTGGGCTTCGTAATAAAGGTGTGGAAGGTAATTTTCAGACACTCAAAACTTACAGACTTTGTGCTTTGACAGAGTAGGAGGAGGAGGGGAGAACACACACAAAAACCATACAGATTAGAGGTTGGTCGCTGTGAATTATCATCAAGGAGCGTATCTGGGGTCTGGGAATCCTTGGTGGTAAGCTCTGTGCCAACACAGATCCAAGGTTCACCACTCCCTGACGAGCTCTCAAGAACGTGCGTTTGTTCAGTTTGGGAGGGGATCAAACCGCTTTGATGCTTCAATGTGGGTTTGGATTTTGTGTTTGAAAACCTCATTTGTACATGTTTTGAGGGCAAGGCGGGATGAGAAACCTGCTGCAGGCACAGAGGTTTCCTGAGAAGTGGCACCAAGAAGAGCAGGACACCATCCAACCCACGGTGCCTTCCCAGAGGAGAGGGTTAATTTTGGAGAGGGAGGAAAGGTTGAGCATTAGTCAAACATCAGCGTGAAGACTGAGCTCTTGTGGATGGACTTGAATTGGTCTGAATCAAGGTGGCAGCGCCCCTTCCCAGAGGGCCTTCTGCCAAGGAAGAAGGTTGACTGTTTGAGCTCCAGAATCTGTCCCTCTTGGTGGGACAGACTGGGACCAGGAACCACCTTGCAGGATCCACCAAACGGGCCTCTGTAAACCTGTGATTGTCTTGGTTTTGTTTTGTCAGGCACATTTTATATGTGCATCTCAGACTTGGTAAAATTAGGTAGAGCCCAGAAATCAGTGGGTAGCACCTGGAAAAGCTTTGCCTTGAAAAAGCTTCTAGAGGATGGTGAACAAAACAACCCTCACCCGAGCTTTGGGACATCTCTGGGCAGGTTGGTGAAAGTGGGGAAGGCATGCAAAGTGGGAAAGACTCATCTAAAATGGGAGAGACTGCTCAGAACACAATATGGAAAGTAGGCTGAGAGAGCAGAGACGCTTTGTTGAAGTGATGAAGTGCTTGAACATCACTGTCATGGAATCAAAAACCTGTTCAGGTTGGAGTTGACTTCAGGAGGTCTATAGTCCAACCACTTGTCCACAGCAGGGTCAGCATCAAGTTTGGGTATTACCCCACTGCTGTAATGATCAGGCATATGTGGTCCTGACCACAAACCCCAATATAGGAAGGGAATATGGTCAGAAAGGGGATTAAAAGGACAGAAAACCCAGAGCTGGCTGATACCAGGGAGTGCCAGGAGATGCCACAAAGTCAAGCTGTTCCCCTGCTTGTTGAAGCTCTTTATTGATGCCCGGTGTTGGGTGGATGGTGTATTGGCAGTGGTCCCAGCACAGCTGGTGCACTGGGATGTCCACATCGAGTGACCAGTCTCTGTGTCATTACGTGATTCACACCAACTTGGTGCATACTGAGCATATAAAGAAGATTACAGACCTTGACTTGTTAGTCTTTTATCTTATTATAAGGGTTGGATGTCAGCCAACTTGCTCTCCATGCCTGGACATCTTCTGTAGGGATCTTTGTGTACAATGAAGGTCCTATCCCAGGTGTATGTGATAACTCATCGCCCTTAAATGTAGGGGTGTTTTTTTCCTGCTAAGTTCTAGTTTCCTTTAGAGAGAGGTGAAGATACTGCAGGATGACTTGGGTTTAGTTTCCTGCTAGAGACCCATAAATATCTCAGTGATTTGTGCTCGTTTGCTGGACTTGATGACTTCTGACAAAATCATTGCCTTTCCGTACACGTCTCACCTGTTGTTAATCAGCAATATGCTGTTGGGGCATAGGGGTGAGCACCTAAAAAGTGGAGATGTGTGTTAGCCCTTTGTGTTGGGACAGTTAATTTGCCTCACAGTAGCCATCAGTATGAGGCTGTGTTTTGGATTTGTGCTAAGAAGATTGATAACACACTGATGGTTTAAGCTGTTGCTAAGCAATGTTTATATCAAGCCAAGGATTTTTTCAGTTTCTGATGCTGAACCTGTGTTCCCGGCTTCTTCTCTACGAGAAGCTGGGAGGGAACAGCTTGGACAACTGACCCAAGCTGACTAAGGGGACATTTCATGCCATCAAACGTCATGCTCAGTATATAAGTTAAGAGTCGGACAGAGGTCACGTTCGCTCCCTCGGTCACTCCATTGCGCACTGGGGCTCTCTCTGACTCTGGTGCAGTCTCTCTCTCTTGGGCTCTGACTCGCACTACTCGGGACCTGGCTGGGCATTGGTCGGTGTCTGGTGAGCAGTTGGATAATTTGTTTTATTTTCTAATATTTTCATTAGTAGGAGTGGTAGTATTATTTTAATTACATATTATTAGTAGCAATATTAGTATTATAAGTATTGTTAGTTATATTGGTATTGTTAGTATTATTAATATCACTATTTTATTAATTTATATTCAGTTATTAACCTGTTCTTACCTCCACCCATGAGTTTCCTTGTATCTTCCTTGGATTCTTCTCCTCACTGGGAAAGGGGGAAGGTGAGCAAGCGGCTGTGGGGTGTTCAATTACTGTCTGGCATTAAACCATAACACACATGATTTTTGTTCAGGAGCTAATGTGTGATATTGATCTACATAATGAGCCTTTTTGACAGTCTGGACACATTTGGGAATAATTCCTTGAGCAGATGAAATCCTTAGGCCAGAACTGCTCGTTCTCGGCACTTTCCAAATGAAGCCACAATTGTTCAGAAGTGACTGATGAGAAATAGTTCAGGAGCTGGAAATTACATGAGATGGGAACAGATTTCTTATTTTTTATCTCCTTCCCTTCCGGATGGCATGTGACTCACTCCAAATTTGCTTGGTAATTTTATACTTGTCTCAAAACAGACTGTAAATACCAGTTCCCGGTGAAGGAGAGGGTGAGGGGTGAAGTGTCGGTGTCCTGCAAGGTGGTGGGAGCTCCTGTGTCCTCTCCCTCCTAACCGCAAGGATGGAGGAATGTGAGTCTTACTACCAGACACTGGTCCAGAGCTTAATTTATGTGCAAACATACTCAGACCAGGTGCAGGAATTGATGGTATATTTTCTTTAAGGTGTGAGTGCCACTGAGCCATGGAGAAATGGGAAGGAGGAGAGGGGTTGCCCTGTGTTCCTTCTGCAGTGGTTGGCTGGGGGACAAAGGGGATGCTGAGCCCCCTTCCCCATCACTTACCTCAGCTTTTCAGGGAGGGGGATGCAGAGCTTGGGGTAAACTGGGAGCCAACACCTGACTGATGACCACAAAAGGGGTGCCAGCCTCCCTGAGCGGTCCCATCTCCCACAGCATTGAGTCCCAGAGGTTTTATGTCACATGGAAAATACTTACGGCTTTTCTTGTCCTTCTTGCTGCTGTGGGCTCAGCCCATGTTTGCAAACCACATGGCTCCTGCTTGTGTCACTACCTTGAGGAGCGACCTACCGGCAAATCTAGCCATGCTGCTGAAGTGGGGTGGGGGCTGGAAGAGTGTCATCTGCAGCTGGAACAGTCCTCGCTGCCTGCTCTGTGCCCCCGGGCCCTCCAGCTCTGGGCAGAGGAGCGGACCACATGAGAGGGTAGCGTGGGTGGTGGCAGTCACCTCCTCCAAAGTCCTTGCTCGTATGCCCAGTTGTGTGGTCCTCATGGACTGGAAGCTCTTGTGTTGACCATGCGATGTGCAGCCACTGTTAGATGTACGAGACAGCTCCTTGGTCCAGCCTGGGCTTTGGGAATCTGGTAAACTTGTCTTGTATGAAGAAGCATCCATGGCCACTTCTGTGAGCATGATGGTCTCCTGCTGCAGTTTCCAACTTAGGAGACCACAGGGGAACCTCTCTGTGCCTTTTGCTTGCTTCTGGAGTGTACTTTCCGTTTCTGTCCCTGGTTTGTGGATCTGTCCTGTTCTGTGCCAGAGAAGGTGTCATTTCAGTGACATGAAAGGGATGTCCCATCTGTGGTGGGAAAACAAGCACTGGCCAACTTTCAAAGGAGTGTGTTACCTGGGATGGATGCACTGGGTAGGTGCATCACAGGAACATCATAGCTGCCCATAGCAGCCCCAGTGCTACATTTGAGGTTTCATCAGCTTTTCTTCGTTAGATGCACATCTTCAGGTGGTCTGGATGTCACCTGTTGACATCCTTATGTGTTCATTCCCTGGTTAAGGCACAACTGCAGGGTTTGCTAAGGTTTGTAATTCACTACCTGGACCAGAGGAGGTGAACGTGGTTTGACTTCAGTCTCTTCCGTTGGTTGAAGAGGGGTGTGTGGGCTGGTGTATCCATTCTCATGAGTTGGCTTTGGATGGGGGCTGGGGATATAGAGGGATCTGGCTTTATTTTGCAGCAGAACACTTAATTCCTTGATGAGCTGCGCCCTAAACAAGACCATCCTAATAGGGTTTGCAACATAAGCTCCTGGATAATGGCTTCTTATTCTGCTAGCCATAATCTACGTATACATATTTAGGAGATGGCTGTGCTACTGGAGCAGAAACCGCAGGGAGGAATAACTCAGGCTGTTGGGATGCTTGGGTAGCTGAATCAAGCCTTAAAGCCAATGACTTAATTTGTATATACATCTGTTTGCATTTGCACAGCCTTCTCTTTCTCTTCTGCTCTTTATTTTGACTTGAAACTGTACGATGATGTTAAAAACCTACATACAGAACATTTAGTGATTCAGGCTCCTGCCTCTGAAAGCTTCTGTCTCGGCTGGGCTGTATGCTGGTTTTCCAGAGTCAGTTTGCATCCTTAGGGTGCTTTATCTTAAAAGCATCATGAAGCCCTTATGTCTTCGATAAAACCACTCTCCTGCAGAGAGAGAAGGCTTAAAAATAGATTCTGGTGTGATCTCTGTTTCACCTCCACGTGCAAACCTCCTTGTTGGACCATTTATTGACACGCTGCTGACTCAGCATCCTTTACCGCCGCTATCCTAGGGAAGCTTTTCAATCATCGTCGTCCTCACACCCCTGCCCATCATCACCAGATTGTCACCCTTACCCAGTGCAGCTAATGGACGTTTTAAATTAAGCTTTTTAATTCTGGTTTTCTCTGTGTACGGCTCTGGAGGTTTTTAGTAGTACGGGTTTTAAGAAGGATAGGCAAAATGTCTGGTGTTGTCCTTAGATGTAGGAATCTTACAGAAATGGGACTTTTCTTGTTTCTGCGTGCATGGAAACTCTAAATGTGATCACCTAGGATTATTATAAATATTATAGGAAGTGCAGATGTGCAGCAAGAAGTATCCTCCCTGTCGTAACTGATAGGCCTCGGCTACTGTTTCTTTAACCTTTCTGTATTTACAGGGAAATAATTTCTTGCCCTTTTCAATTTCACTTTTTCAGGCCCACTCCGTTCTCGTCGTCTCTCCTGAAGGGATGGAGAACTCATCGGTGGCATCAGCCTCCTCCCAGCCGCTCTCAGGAGATCGAGGAGCTGGAGCGTTTCATCGACAGCTACGTCCTGGAGTACCAGGTCCAGGGGCTGCTGACGGATAAAACAGAGGGGGACGGCGAGAGCGATAAGACGCAGTCCCACATCTCGCAGGTGGGCGAGGGAGGCAGCATGGGGTGGGAGAGAGGGGCTGGGGGATGCAGGTGACTTGTCACCTGGGTTGGGGATGCGTGCCCAGCTGAAGCAGCTTTTTGAGCATTGGGGTATAAAGCAGGATTTGGGGTAGCTTGCTTCTTCAGCCAGAGGTGAGGTCTCCAACCAGCTGGTAGAGGTCTCCTGGCAACAGGGTTTTGTTTTTTCTTGCTCTCCAGGTGTGTCCCCTGAACCTTTTTGACTTCTCTAAGGTTCCATTTTATAAATGAAGGACACTTCATTGGTAAATGAAGAGTGCCTCACTCTGTCCCGAACATCATGCTGCTTCGCCGGGGTGGAAAAATCCTGGAGGGATTGAGAAGAGCTGCATGGACTGCAGCGAGGGGATGCTCAGTAGTGAGACGTGCTCCCATCTGTGTGCACAGGGGTGTCCATGAATCAACCAAGACCAGGAAGTCAATTGAAAGCTTGAAATTGAAACTCCCCAAAAGTGTGGGGTTTTTGTGAGCATTTTAATATGTCTTATAATCTCTGCTTGCTTCATGGTTGTTATGTCAGAGATGGCAATTGCTGTATTTCGGAGGATAGTTTTAGTGGGGATGTGGTTTGGTGTTGTAATTAGGAATGGCACCGTCCTAGTTACGTTTGGTCCTAAAATGGATTTTTTAGGTCCAACAGGAGGAGAAATGAAACCTCCTGAACTGTTGTTGCTGCTCTGTGGGAAATAATTCGTATTTTGGTGCCACATGTGCCAGATGCACACTGAAGATAGGAACTGCCGAAGGGGTGGGGAACCCATGGTGCAGGGAGCGATGAGCTCTGGTGCATTCCCTTGGGCTTTTAAGGCTGTCATGATCCTCCATTTTTGATAGAGGTGCTTTCCTACCCCTCAGGACTTCCAGTAGGATAAAACATCTAGGTTAGAGACCACTTGCATACTGGTTATGGAGTTGAAATAAGAATAATAAGACTGAAGGGTCATCAGAGTGAGGATATGGCCCTTGTTGGATAGCTGAGATGTGTTCGAGCTGCTGGAGGGGTCTGCTGATCTGATTTGGGTCTTCGTCTCTTGTACACGGGGCAGGGAAGACTGATACCAAGCAGAGATCCCCAGATGACTTCACAACCCTTTATGTTAGCTTAGTGGCTAATGAGACTACATGGCAAAGCCAAACGGGGTACAATGGTGGGGAGAAGGACAGAGTCCACGCTGGGTTTGTCGAGGACCATGACCTCCTCCAGCACGCAGAGTTTTGTTGCAGGTTATTTTGTCTCATTTCATGCTCAAGTCTATTCACTGTTTACAAATGAGGCCCTGCCTCGCTAGGGCTTTGTGTTGACGTTAAACTGGAAGGGGTGGTCAGGGTAGCAAGGGCAAGGCTCTCTCCTGCCAATTGCCAGAGGTGTCTGCTTCTTCCGTCCCCTGCCCCGTGCACCCCAGCGTGCAGCAGCCAATGTCCCCAAGTCCAGCAGAGAGGAGCTTATCTCCCATGGCAACCTCAGGGGGTTCAACAAAGCCCAGCACAGGGTCCTGCACATGGGTTGGGGCAACCCCTGGTATCAGTGCAAGCTGGGGGATGAAGGGATAGAGAGCAGCCCTGCGGAGAAGGACTTGAGGGTACTGGTGAATGAAAAGTGAGTCCAGAGGAGGCCATGAAGATGCTCTGTGGGCTGGAGCCCCTCTGCTATGGGGACAGGCTGGGAAAGTTGGGGTGTTAAGCCTGGAGAAGAGAAAGTTCCAGAGAGACCTTATTGAGGCCTTTCCATATTCAAAGGAAGCTGATAAGGAAGACTGAGTGACCTTTTACCAAGGCCCAGAGTGACAGGACAAGGAGAATGGCTTTAAGTTTTAAGACTGTAGATTTAAATTAGATCAAAGGAATAAATTCTTCCCGGAGAGGGTGGGGAGGCACTGGGACAGGTTGCCCAGAGAAGCTGTGGATGCCCCATCCCTGAAAGTGCCCAAGGCCAGGCTGGATGAGGCTTGGAGCAACCTGGTCTAGTGGAAGGTGTCCCTGCCCATGTCAAGGCGGTTGGAATTAGGTGATCTTTAAGGTCCCTTCCCACCTAAACCATTCTGTGGTTCTAATGTGAAGGATCCCATCCTTATCTGGTATCAGCAGTGTTTATGTGATTTATCTGAGCTGTGTAGGTTTGCTGGATCCGGAGCTTCAGACCCTTTATGTATTAGCTTGGTGTAAAGAAATTACTAATGAAAGGAACTTTTCAAGAATAGATTTAATTGAAGAGGTCTTTTACCTCTTTGAGGATCAAAGCTGTTAGAAGTGGGAGAGAATAAATTTAAAAATCAAGTAATTGAAAAAACCTTATAGTGCGTTTTTTTTTTTAACCTGAAGCTGGAATGGCCGTATTTGAAGTGACTCTTTTAAGGGGCTTCAGGCCAAACAGGCATGCATTTGTATTTAACATGTCAAGTTTAGAAATACTGTTGAATTAGAAATAAATTAATAGTTAAAGTTTTACAACCACTTGCAGCCTGCCCACACCTCTGCCCACAAGCCCCAGCTCCCTCTGCATTTTAAGAACAAAGCATGCTAATTCTTTTGGCAGCCCATGTACAATTTTTGCATTAAGATCCTTGGGTGCTACAACCAAATCCATCTTCCAGTCACTGAAATGGGATTTTAGCTTTCCTCCCTAGCCAGCCTTGAAAAGAAGGATCTGCTGAGTTTTTAATGTCAGTTCTGGGAATACTGTCTTTAAAGATGGTCAGGTTTTATTTTAAAAGAAAAATTAGTATTAGTGAAAGACCTGAACATGAACCTTTTAATTAAACCATTTTTAAAGGCATCTCAAATTAAGTAGCTAAATGTCGTTGTATCCCAGACCACTGGTTTATAAGTTTAATTAGGATTTCTATGTGAAACTTCAGCAAAATACAGTATTTCATATTTTTAGGTATGTATATAGGACAAGAAGTGAGGATGAGCATAGGTCACCTGCATTTATCGAGCCATGTCTTAAGGGATACATTAAGAAGGAATGATCTCTTGTCCCCCAAAGATACTAATTTTCCCACCTCTTACCCCAGATTTGTACCCCAAAGAAATAATTAGGAATTTTTATTTCTGATTTTTTCTTCCTGATCACTTTTTATCAAATCAAGGCATGGAGTAACCCTGGTGGAAGCCAGCCTGACTGAGGTGGCTTGTTGCCTCTTAATGAGAGCTGGAGGAAAAAGGATGGGTTCAGGGGCAAGGCACTGGACTGAGACCAAGAAAATTGTTTTTAACTCCAAGGTTCTGCCAGCAACTTAATCTTTAATGTTGGTCAAGTTACTTATTCTCTTGGCAGTTCATTTACTTGTGGCTGCAATAATGTTTTCCCTGCCTGAGAGAGGGTAAATCCACTCACCCATGTGTGTGAGATACTCAGATGGTACCGCATCCCTGCAGCAGCGCTCTCTGTGCCAGGGGAAGGAAGGAAAGGGACACTGTAGGCTGCTTCATCCTCCATGCCTTCAGCAGGGGAGCTGAATCCATCACCAGTCTAGAGAATCACAGAGTGTCAATTTGGTGGGGATGTCTCCAACCTTGTTCCCACCAGGAAAAAGAGGAGAGTCACAAGGAGAATACAATAATCCCCTTGGGAGACCTTTCCAGGGACATGGATGCAGTCAAAATTGTTAAAGGAGATGGGCATAGGTCTAGCAGAAGGCTCTCAAGTGTGACAGCATCATGAGTTTCTCTGGGTAGGTCAGCAGAGGTGGTAGGAGAGTGATGGGCAGCTCTTTAATGACACCATTAAAGGTGAGGTGAGGTCCCCCCGTCTGGTGAGCTAGAACGGGTTCTCCAATGAGGGCAGAGCTGTGCAGGGATCATGGGCAGTTCTAGTGGTGGCTATTCCCCTTCTTTTGTGGCCCCATCCACAAGAAGGATGTGGATGGGGCCACAAAAGATCTCTCCTGTCAAGAAGCTCTCAGGGAGTTGCTGTTTGTGTGGAAGTGACTTTTCACTCTCTTGTCACGTCAGCCTTGGTGGTGGCATGCATGCGGTGTCTCTGGAGCAGCCAAGCACTTCCACAACGAAAAACCTCAGAGATGGGGCTGGCCACCAAGATTCACTCTTAACTTTGTTGGGGAGGTGGCAAAATAACTGTAGGATTAAGCAGCATCTTTCATGTTTGTCTACTGAAAATGGCTAGGTTTTTTTTCCCCATAATGATGCAACCCTTCCTTTTTTGAGGGGGAAAAGAAGACCCCAAATGACCCCAAACTGAATTATTTTGGTGGAGGCACCTTGCTGTCAAACCCTTTGGGAAGCTGGCCTGAGCAGCTCGTGATCCCCTGTGGCTGGAAGTCCCCTGATGCCCGTCTCCTTCACCGTGGGGGGAAGCTGGGATGCCGTCCAGGCTGCACATCACCGCTGCGGCACATGGCAGTGGCAAAACCTGCAGCTTTGAGCTCTCTTTTCTGATTTCTTTTTAATAAAACCACAGGTTTTTGTTTGCTTCAGGGGCAGGCAGAAGTCCTGAGCTGCCAGAGCTGGGAAGAGCAGAAACTTCCCAACTTTCCGTGGTAGACTTCATGGAAAAGAGTAATCAACCCAAGCTGTCCTGAGTTACCAAACACTGTTGGAGTCTGCAGGGAAATACTTGGAATGGTTTTTACTGCAAAGTATCAATTCAGGTGCCTAGTGACAGGGCAAGGGGTAGTGGGTTTAAACTGAAAGAAGGAAGATTTAGATTGGACATCAGGAATAAATTCTTCCCGGAGGGGGTGGGGACGCACTGGGACAGGTTCCCAGAGAAGCTGTGGATGCCCCATCCCTGGAAGTGTCCAAGGCCAGGCTGGATGAGGCTTGGAGCAACCTGGTCTAGTGGAAGGTGTCCCTGCCCATGGCAGGGAGTGGGACTGGGTGGGCTTTGAGGTCCCCTCCGACCCAAATCGTTCTGTGATTCTATGATTCCTGCAATTGTTCCTGCATCTTCCTTCTGCTCACTGTTGGCAGGTGGAGCATTTCCAGGCCAAAGCCTTTGAGATCTTCCTGAAAAGGGGGGGAGCCGCACACGTATGGTGGTGCCTGTGGCTGGACGGTGTTTGCTGTGCACTGTGGACTGACGCAGCAGTTTTACCCAGCCCAGCTCTTATTTTACACAATCCCTTTTTTTTCATCCCTTTTACAGTGGACAGCGGATTGTAGTGAGCAGCTTGATGGCAGCTGTTCCCCATCCCGAGGGAAGGGCTCCTCGTCTCATGAACACAATCAGGTAGGGTTGTGCTTAGCTTTTCCTCACCAAACCTTTGCTCTTATTCTTGTACGGCCTCATCTGGCAGCACGGAGCCTGCCTGTACTGCCAGCTTTGCCTTTCCTCTGTAAGGGGAGATGTGTCCCGCTGCTTGCCCGCTGAAAGCTTGCTCCTCCCAGGACCACAGGAGGTGGGCAACATCCCAACATGTGGATGGATGCTTTGACCAGGGGCTTAATGCTTTGCGATGAAGAGGGGGAGGTATGGAATGTCCCATTTATTCCTGAAGAGGAATAATATTCCTTATTGCAACCTGTAGGAGGGATCTGTTTAGAGCATCAAAGTTGACTTGGAAGTCGGAGATGTGGCAGAAATGAGGGGCCTTTGTGTAGCCGTGCTTCTTGGTAATGTGCCTGCTGGGGCAGGAGGTGCAGCCCAAGGGTGGTGTTGCATGAAGGAGGATTAAATGGCTGAGAGGGTGAACTGGAAAAGCAGCAAAATTGCACGTGCTGGGAACCTGTGTTGGGTTGGCAATGACAGAAGCCGGGCGTGAGTCGGTTTTGGTGGTTGTGGGTGGTGTGAACATCAGTGAAGAGTATTTACCAAGCACTGCTGGCATCACTGGAGGTGGCTGTCCCTCCTCTGTTCGAGCAGTGGCGTGGGAGAGGGCTGGCAAGGGTTTGATCATTGTCACCTGTTTGAGAAGCTGCTGTGCCACCTTGGGACCATCAGCCCTGTAAAAGCAATGTTGTCCCGAGGAGATACGAGACTGAGCTGGCTGCAGGAAAGGGTGAAGCGGCATTTACAGCTGCAGTGACTGATAGATGGTCCTTCTGGAGAAGGAGCGTCAGGGTGGTGGTTTGGATGCTCTTGCCCAGCTTGATGTGCTTCCACGCACGGGATCCAGCCCCTGCCACAGGAAAAAGCCTTGCAGGGTGGTACAAGAGGCCGTGCTGGTCTAAGCAGTGCGTGTTGCAGCTCCTGCATCCTGCTCTGGGCATGGCTTCTCACACAGAGCTCTGCTGAAAGCTGCTGTGCTGCAGGATGGGAGCTCACTTGTCCCCTCCCTGCCATGTGCCTGGATCCAGGGGTGCTGGGAACACCTATGCATACACACACCTGCACAGAACAAAGACAAGGCCTTGTGGCGTAGGAAGGTGCATGCTGTACAGAGACGCTGCTTCAGATGAACCTCTGAAGGTGGCAGACAGAACTATGGGTTTAATTTATCATAGCTTTGATCTGCTCTGAAATACTCGGCAGCAAAACCCCGGCTGGGCTCCCTCCTGCTGTCGCAGCTGGCCACTTGAAATGCAGCGGGGAGGCTGGCCATTTCCATCGAGCCTCCTTGGGTTGTTTGGGGTGTTAGCAGGACCGGGTGCCTCCCCTGGGGAAGAAGGTCCCTGGCTCTTCACCCAAGGGTTCAGCTGGTGCCAGTCGTGGGTCCACAGGAGGATGCAGGAGTCACACATGAGTGATGATTTCCTGACTCAAATCAACGCAGCCCTGACATCTTCCATCTACCTGTGTTGTGGTCTTTTTTGTTTCAACTTGTGGGGTTTTTTTTGTGGGTTTTGGGGTTTTTTTTGTTATTTGGTTAGGGGTTTTTTTGTTTTGCTTTGGTTTTTTTTTTTTTTTTCTGGGCATTAAACCTATGTGATCTCCTCCAGCACGGAGCTTGTTTTCTATATGCAAATGACATTCACTGATGCCCAAGCTTTTTTCCCTGCATTTGGGCTGTCTCCCAGCCTGCAGCAGAGCTAATAATTATCTCTCTCCATGTTGGGCTTCCTTTAACAGCAAATAACAAATTTTCCTTGGCACCAAAGAGGAGCTGCAAGCTATTGTTCTGCTGTCCAGGCAGGCGTTCCTCTTACTGTTATTGATATATGAATGAAACACGGCTGGTGAGAACTAGGTTCAGTTTATTTCCATTTCTGGCTGTTGATTTTTCACTAGTAGCTATAAACATTTTTTAAAAATTGATTTATAAGGTGTTTGTCGTGAATGTAAATTACTCTAAAGACCTGCTAAGCATTAAGCTGGCTAATTATTTCCCAAGGGATGTTAAGGGTTTCTTTTTTGATGCATTTTTTTATGGATTTAGAGGGATTTGGCTGGAAAATCGAATTCCTGTTTTTCCTGTTTTATTTCCAGCTGAGATTTCTGCATTGCCAGTTGTATAATACACACCAGTCTTAGCTGAAAAATATTTGGATGCAAGATTTCTGCTGGCTTCGGCTGCTGTGAAAATGTGTGTTATGTATCAGTGACCATGATATCCCTCACACAGTTCTAACCTGATGATCAGAAGGGCATTTTTGTGGAAATCCAGGTTAGTCCTGGAAATATATTCAGCATCTGGTTCCCTTTCTGCGAAGACAGAGTAGTCCAGGGCCACATTTTCAAAAGTAATTGGCTTCCTAAAGGTTATAGAAGAGCCTAGAGTGAAGCTGACTTTCCCATGCTTGAAAATCCCTGTCTGCATCCCTAAGTACCTGATGCCTTTGAAATTCTTGTCTCTAGAATCCAGCAAGGTTAAGGCAAGTAAAAGAAAGACTGTTTTTGGTATAGGTGCATTACAAATTAATATAGACATCTATATAAAGTGTATGTATATATAAGCATCCACAGGATGAGAGGCTGAGAGCAATTCCTAGATAATGTGCAATTTAAGGGGAACAACAAGGTGTCTTGATGCAACCTGCAGTCCACGATATTCGTAAATTGCTGGTTTTCTGATGTTGTTGAGTATCTCTGGGAAAGACCACTCCATGCGTGCCCTGCTCTTGCACTCATTCGTGAGACATATGCTTGGCAGCTGTGAGAGCCGATGTGTGGGTCAGTGCCTGTAGGCTGTCTCTTGTGCATCCCACTGAAAGTGGTGGCTTAAAAATGGAGAAAATTACCCCTGGAAACCTTTTACTCTAGTCTTTCTAGTTCTCTGGGCAGGTGAGTGTAAGAAGACAGCTTGCTCATGGAATATCTTGTGACATACATTTTGTGAACTCCTGGTGTGCCGGGAAAATCCCAGTTCCGTGGTTGTATTTAGCTCATTTCTAATTCTGCTTGTTTCCCACCGTGAACGCTTTTGTTTGCTGCACGGCACTGCCGCGCTCCGCTAATCCCCGCCGCCTTTGAGCGGTACCTCGCAGGGCGCCGCTCGCACTGCGTGAGCCCCTGGGGCGAAGGACGCTCCATCGACCTACGAAAGATGCTATCGGAGCACCCGATCGCCTTTGTACATGAGGCAAGTTTAGATAATGGAGTCACTTTAAATCCTTTTATGTTTGGATTTTTTTTTTTTCCCCTAAAAAGACCCAGTGGGAAGATTTTATGTAATACTTTATTTGCATTCCCCTCGTGAGGCTGTTGCAAGTAGGAATCTCTTTGATATATTTCTGAGAGCAATTCATTAAGTAAAAGACTTCTGGTAGGGTATGTATTTAGAGAGCCAGTGGAAACATTGGTACATGAAAGGCCTGGCAGCAGCTCCATCCCAGGTTTCCCTTATGGAAAGGGCATTATAGAAAAACAGAACGACTCTGAGTTGGTCCCACTTCTCCAGGGGGTGGGAAGATCCTCCTTCCTGGCCATCTCTGCCCCACGGTGGCTGGCAGTCACCCATCGTCACCAAGCAGCCTGCGTCGCTGACGATAAATGGGACTGCAGTTTATTTAACTCTGTATTTGCATGTGTGTCCATGTCCCACCAGGTGCAGCTGGGACTTGTTGCATGGCTGGGGACCTGAGCGGCTTCTCCCTGTTGCCTTCCTACTGAGCAGTGAAGGAGCTGGCAGGGTGTGTGGATCACATCTGGATTATCCTACACCCTGCTGGTAGCACTCTTCTGCTGTCCTCCCTGGGGAGCTGGTGGTGGAGGAAATGGGTTGGTTTGCCTTCCCATTAGACCAGTAGAAACAGCAACATGCCTGTGGCAGGCAGAGTTGGGGGGGTTTCCACTCATGGATATTGGCTGGAGAGGACTTGCTGGCCGGGGTCAAGAGCATCCCAGGAGCTGTGCTGACAAGTTGATGGCGTAAGACGTTGAGTGTCCTGCGCTGTTTGGTGGAGTGGAGATGTAGAGGGCTTTGCAGGGATTTATGTGCCATTGTCACCAAGCCTGGGACATCCTGCCCTGTATTCTGCTCTGGAGAGACCCCACCTGGAGTGCTGCGTCCAACTATGGAGCCCCCAACATCAGAAGGATATTGACCACTTGGAGCGAGTCCAGAGGAGGCCACGAAGATGATCAGAGGGCTGGAGCACCTCTGCTATGACGAAAGGCTGCGAGAACTGGGCTTGTTCAGCCTGGAGAAGAGGAGGCTCCGAGGAGACCTCATTGCAGCTTCCCAGTATCTGAAGGGGCTACAAGGGTGCTGGGAGAGGACTTTTTACAAGAGCCTGTAGTGACAGGACAAGGGGGAATGGGTATAAATTGAAATCAGGGAGGGTTAGATTAGATATCAGGAAGAAGTTCTTCCTGGAGAGGGTGGTGAGGCACTGGAACAGGTTGCCCAGAGAAGCTGTGGATGCCCCATCCCTGGAGGTGTCCAAGGCCAGGCTGGATGAGGCTTGGAGCAACCTGGTCTAGTGGAAGGGGTCCCTGTCCATGGCAGGGGGGTTGGAACTGGATGATCTTTAAGGTCCCTTCCAACCCAAACCATTCCATGATTCTATGATTCTATGATGTCTGAACCCAAGCCCAAGCCTTCTTGGTAAGGACCATATGAGAAGTTCCCATAAAATCAAAGCTAATACCACATGAAACTTTATATTCCATGTCTACGTGACTCAAAGCAGCACAGTGCTGTGCTAGTGCCAAAATATACCCAGGCAGGAGATGCCTCGTCATGTGGGTCCGGCCTGTAGGCAGAGGACATCTGACCTGCAGGACCTGCGTCTGGGGAGGTGCGGCTGGGTGAGGTGTCTTCGGTGTGCTGGGGTGGGAGCAAAGCAGGTCCACTCAGATCTTCCAGGTCCCTCTTTCACGTGTCTCACCCGAACCTCGAAACCCACTCTGATGATGAGTATTGGCTTCCAACCACGTGAAGTCGTGGCTGGAAAAGCTGCGATGTTGCCAGAGCAAAGGCGTTAGTAGGGATGGGGTGATGTGAGAAGGTTGTCTTATGGGGAACAGCAGATTTCGCTGCACTGGGGAACCTAATTTTGTAGATAACGCAAACCCCGAAGTGTCACTGCACATTTCTCTTGCAATTCTGGGGATTTTCTTTTTCCAGGTGTCAATGCTGCTTGACCACCTGGGGTGAAACACAAGGAAGTCCT